>NC_036869.1:2793220-2801175 GCF_002910315.2 Salvelinus sp. IW2-2015 | reverse complement strand
GAAGAGAAGAGAAAGAAGAAGAGGAAAAATAATAGAGGAGGGAGAGAGAGAAAAGGCAAGGGACTTGGAGTCGAGAGGAGACAGAGCGAGGACGGCGAGACGGAGGGAGGAGGAGAGGAGGGAGGGGAGAAAGGACGAGGGGAAGAGAAGAAGAGATGAGGACGAGCGAGAGGAGAGGGAGAGAGACGAGGGTGAGAGACGGAGTAGAGAGAGAGAGAGAAAGGAGAGAGAGAAAGGAGAACAGGGAGAGCACAAGAAGTGTGGTGACCTATGGCAGAGAGCCTCCTGAATTTCTGTCTCGAGCACAGTGGAGTAATGAATTGTGATTGGGCAGGAGGGAGGGATGGGAGGAGAGAGGGAAGGACAAAAAGGAGCGAACGAACAACAGAGAGGAGAGTCACCTTGGAGCGAGAGAGACCAGCATGATGAAAACACGCGGGAAAGATTGTCAATCCTTCAACTATTACCATCCAGCAGCCGGACATCCACCTGCGACAAAGGAAGTGTGTGTTTAGGAGGAAGTATGCAGATAGTGTGTGTGATGTTATGTGTAAAGTGTTGGGTTGTGGTGTGTGTGTGTGTGTGTGTGTGTGTGTGTGTGTGTGTGTTGTGTGTGTGTGTGGTGTGTGTGTGTGGTGTGTGTACACGTGCGTAAGTGTGTGTTTGTGAGACCAGCGTCAGCAACACCTTTCAGGGCCAGTCAATGTCAAGGGCCAGTATGTCCTGTCCAGACTTGGCAAGAGGATGCCCAGACAGGTCAGGAGCCTTGTTCCCTTCCAGCCAATGGGTCAGTAAGCAGCTGAGTGTGAGTTCTCTCCCATGCTGGACAATTATCTTCACATCAGACCTCGCCTAACTGTTGGGCCATTAAGGTCAGACACTGGGTGCGGCCAAATCGCACCCTATTCCCTATAACAGTGGAGAAAAAAGTATTTGATTACACGCCGAATTTTGCAAGTTTTCCTACTTGCAAAGCATGTAGAGGTCTGTCATTTTATGTCATAGATACACTTCAACTGTGAGAGACGGAATCTAAACAAAAAATCCAGAAAATCCACATTGTATGATTTTTTAGTAATTCATGTTGCATTTTATTCTGACAAAACATCACATCAACTGTTGATGTTGAGGACTGGACCAGAGGAACTCTGCTAGAAGGCCAGCATCCGGAGTCCGCTCTTTCACTGTGATGTTGAAGACTGGACAGAGAACTCTGCCTAGAAGGCCAGCATCCGGAGTCGCCTCTTCACTGTTGATGTGAGACTGGACACAGAGAACTTGCCTAGATCTCTCTCTCTCTCTCTCTCTCTCTCTCTCTCCCTTTCTCTCTCTCTCTCTATTTCTCTCTCTGTCTCTCTCTCTCCCTGTCTGTCACCTCTCCCTCGATGGTCACATCTGTGTAGTTAGTGTCTGGTCTGTCTGTAGTCTGAGCTCTAATCAGTTATATGGCCAGAAGAGCGTCAATGTTCTCAAGCCTTCATATCCCGCCTGTCAATGAAACACAAGTCTCCTAGATTACAGCGAACTTTGACCTCCAGGTCCCGGACTACCCAGTCACAGCTGAGGATAGATAGGAGCTGGGGGGTGGCATCTGACTATCCCAGAGCATGCTTAACCCCTGGGGAACAGAATGACGTGGTGAAGTGATTGGTGTCTGTCTGCCAAGTGAGTATTTTGCGACCTTACCTTTGTTGTTGAAGCGGAGAGAAACTTACTTCCATGAAAGGCTACCTCCACCTCCATGGGGAAGACTACTCACAGGGGTATATAACATTTGGGATTCAGGGAGACAGACATATGGCCTTGTAGGACAAACACCCCTCCTTTTACTTCTGTTTTAGTATCCTGTTCCCTTCAGTACGGGCAGCCCAGTCACTCAGTCCATGTCTTCCAAATGGCACGCAATTCACTACATATAGAACACTAGGTCTGATCTTAGTCCTATGGGCCCTGGTCAAAAGTAGGGCACTATGTAGGGACTAGGGTGCCATTTGGGGCGCTGTCCATCTCCAACTTTAGAGAGGCTACTATCCTGCTGTTGACCGCCCTTTGGTGGTTAGTAAGGTACGCGTTGGGGCCACACACACACAGACAGAGGGCTGGGATGGGCCAGATGGTGTGTACCCCTACTCAGGCCAATGACTCACCCTGCTAACCCCCTCCATCTGTCTGGGGCCCTCAGGGGGACGTGTCCTGTTCCTGTCCACTCACTGGCCTATGATGTCATGCTGCCTGTGATATAACCACGCCATGATGCAATAACTCCTACTGACTCCAAGCTCTTCTCTGTCCTGGCACCCCAATAGTGGAACCAGCTTCCCCCTGAAGCTAGGACAGCAGAGTCCCTGCCCATCTTCCGAAAACATTTGAAACCCTACCTCTTCAAAGATTCAAAGAGTATCTTAAATAATCCCTCAGCAGTCCCACTCGCTCCACCTCCTCACCTTATATCAGGACCCCAATATCCTAACAATTCACCCCAATGACCTGACAATGTTGGAAAACAATAACATTTTTGAAAAGTCGGGACTTTTTTCATGTCCTGAATTTGTTCAAATGCTGTTTTAAGCTTAAGGGTTAGGTTGATGGTTTTGGTGTGAGGATTAGGGTGAAGGTTAGGTAAGGGGACAAAAACTGTTACCCACAAGTAGTACAGGGTGCACGGATGCTTACCCCACTCATTTGATGAACCTCTAGTTAAAACCAAGGTACTATTTTAATACAAAAATAGATGAAGGGGTCCCAGAAAGCTCAAAAATTCCATCAAGAATAAAGGGTAGTCCCCTGTAATATGTGGTCACTAAATGACATTCCATCAAGAATAAAGGGTAGTCCCCTGTAATATGTGGTCACTAAATGACATCCTAAAGAAAAATAAAGGGTAGTCCCCCGTAATAGTGGTCACTAAATGACATTCCATCAAGACATAACGGGTAGTTCCCCTGTAATAATGTGGTCACTAAATGAACATTCCACAAGAATAAGGGTAGTCCCTGTAATATGTGGTCACTAATGACATTCCTCAAGAATAAAGGGTAGTCCCCTGTAATGTGGTGACTAAATGACATTCCACGTGCAGAATAAAGGGTAGTCCGCCTGTAATATGTGTGTCACTAAATGTACATTCATCAAGAATAAAGGGTAGTCCCTGTAAATGTGGTCACTAAATGACATTCCATCAGAATAAAGAGGTAGTTCCCTGTATAATGTGGTTCACTAAATGAATTCCATCTATACGAAATAATGGGTTAGTCCACTTGTAACATTGATTGGTACACTAAATGAACATTCACCACAAGCAACAAACGGAGTAGTCCCTTGTCTAATATGTGGTACTAGAACATCGAATAACAATTCTCTAACAAAGATTAAGAACGGGGTGTCCCCCTGTATATGTGGTCTTGACTTCTCAATAGTAGTCCATCTTGGTAATATTGTCACTAACTGTTGACATTACTCATCAAGTATGATATAGGGTAGCGACACCTCGTAGTATATGAGTACTTAAAATCTGACCTCATATCACCTTTAGCACGAAGATAACAGAGGTAGTCTCCCTGTATCATTAGGTGGCTCATTAACATGACATTTCACCTCCAAGATACAACGGTAGGTCTGGTAATTGTGGGTCCACTAAATGACATTCCCATCAAGAAAAAAAGGGTAGTCCCTCCTGTAAATATGTGGTCACTAAATGACATTACCATAATGAATAGAAGCGAAGTCCTCCTGGTAATATGTGGTCATAAATGACATTCCATCAAGAATATAAGGGTAGTCCCAGCTGTAATCTGTGGTATTAAACTGACATTCCATCCAGATACTAAAGGGTAGTACCCTTGTAATATGATGGTCATACAATGACATTCCACAAGAATAAGGGTAGTCTGTGTATGTGCGGTCACTAAATGACATTCCCATCAACAGTGTCATCAGTAAAACAGTCTGGCGACCAAGTGCCTTTCTCAATGGAACAACTAAATATATAATTTCCCTTCCCCTGGGAGTAGGGTCAAGGTTGGTTAGGGTGGGTAGGGTTAAGGCGGGTAGGGTTAAGGCGGGTAGGGTTAAGGTGGGTAGGGTTAAGGTGGGTAGGGTTAAGGTTAAGGTGATTAGGGGTAGGGTTAAGGTGATTAGGGGTAGGGTTAAGGTGGTTAGGGGTAGGTTTAGGGTGGTTAGGGGTAGGTTTAGGGTGGTTAGGGGTAGATTTAAGGTGGTTAGGGGTAGATTTAAGGTGGTTAGGGGTAGATTTAGGGCGGGTAGGTTTATGATCAGTTCTGTTTGTAGAGGTTTTACACCTTTGGTTAGAGTTTTGGTGTGTGTGCGTGCGGTAGGACTTAAGGTTCAATGCATCTGCCACTCCTGAAGGACATGTACCAAGAAGTGATCCGTGTCCTCTTTGGTCTCTTTCTTTCTTTCTCTAAGACGTCATGTACCAAGAAGTAAGTCTTGTCCTTTGGTCATTCACAGTAGCTTTTGAAATTACCTCAACTCTCAGCCTGTACATTAGAGTGATGGCAGTCTGTTCTTTAGAGAACGTCCCTATATGGTCTCATTGCTGTGTGAGTCTAACCTCTTGGAGAGAAAGAAGGACACACAGACAGACCCACACACCATCATCGGTGATCACTCGAGTCCAGTATGATTGTCCTCCATCAGGTCTTCAATTTGTGTGTCTTCAGATGTCAATCCGGGTCGAGCAACATACAGTATATTGGTGCAGTGCGGGCAGGGGTGAGTGGTGGTGGTTAGGCCTTCCGGGTGTTCAGTCTCTCCTTGCGTAGCTGACCCTTGTCCTCTGGGGCACAGTGGGCATTAATTTAGTATAGGCAGCTCCCTCTTCAATGTTTTCTCTCTGTCTGTTTACTCCAGTGTCCCCCCAGTTGTCTGTTTAGTGCAGTGTCCCCCAGTTGTCTGCAGTCAACGATCGGTAGGATCGGTAGGATAGTCAGTTTTACGAGGGTATGTTTGGCAGCATGAGTGAAGGATGCTTTGTTGCGAAATAGGAAGCCGATTCTAGATTTAATTTTGGATTGGAGATGCTTAATGTGAGTCTGGAAGGAGAGTTTACAGTCTAGCCAGACACCTAGGTATTTGTAGTTGTCCACATATTCTAAATCAGAACAGTCTTTTTACTGGGAGTACATGATCTGTTTCGGGAGGCGTGAGTTGGGCATCCGGATGGCATGGCCTGTCCATTAGAGTTGGTGATGTATTACAGTAGTGGGGATGCTGTTTATGTTGGCCTCCTCCAGCTTGCTGGTGTTGGTGCACCTGTTATCCCAACTGATCCTCAGGTTTTTTCATAAGGATCTTTGGCGGTGTAAGGATCTTTTGTAAGGATCTTTGGCGGTGTAAGGATCTTTTGTAAGGATCTTTGGCGGTGTAAGGATCTTTTGTAAGGATCTTTGGCGGTGTAAGGATTTTTGGTGTTCCATGTTTCAGCTCCTTATAGCAGCACACACACATGTCCAGACTGTATTAATGCTCAGCAGGGGTCACATGAGCCAATTGCTCTCTCAGATCATGCCAGTGACTCACGTTGTTGTCCCCCTGAGGGGTCCTAGACAGATGGAAGGGGTTGTGTCCTGTTCCTGTCCACTCAATGGCCTATGATGTTGAGTTGTGATATAACCATGCCACGATGCAATGATCTCAGATTAAGGTCATGTTCAGCCTAATGAATTTGGGCCAAAGAATACAGGAGAGTGTTTGGGCTTTAATACAAGTATTTCAATCCCTGTACATCCTCTGTCTGTGTGCCAAGGAGTCTACCGATGTCCCAGGATATTTGGGTCTGTAGGATTTAAACTATATATTTACAAATCACGGTGTTCCATTTGGTCTGTATATGCAAAGGTTATTATCAGTTCACATTTGTAGCTCACCATAGATGTTTAGATGCTGCTAGTCATGCGTAGAACGCCCCAGATTTAATTCTCTCTCACTTCAATGATTTGTTCAGCATGGTAGCATTATTTGTCAGATTCAAAATGCTGAGTTTTTGAATTTGTACAAGTAAATCAGTAACCATTCGGGAGAAGTTAACCTTGGAGTAACAGTATGAATAATACAACGTGAAAGAAAAAACGCTTCTCTGCATGGAGACGAAGGTCAGGTATTTCAGATGCTATGACCACATTATGAACATGTCATGACCATTCCAGCATATGTCACCTCAGGTATGGCCATGCGCTATCGAAGGCAATTGGAGGCAGACTGTATCGTTACTGAATGTTCAGATAGAAAAGCATTGTGTAGAACACATGGTTTTCTGTCAGATGGAATAGGGAATGAATCGTGTCGGCTCTATTCATTCTATTTCTATCTGCAACATTTAGAATCTGTTTTTTGTTTTCAGGACTGCAGCTCTGTAGTCATCCTTGCCCAGTGTAGTGAGACCCACCCGTTCCTGTCTCACTGAACGACTAAAGCGAGTCTGACATTTAATTCCCCGTCACCTCCACACCTCCTTCCCCCGATCACCCTGCTCGGCCTATCAGTAAAACCCCCCAGAGCAGCAGTCATCCCTCACCTTCTCAACCCCCTCCCATTTACCTTCTCACTCCCCTCCCACTCTGTCCAACGGGGGAAACAGCTGCATTGAGTCAGCTTTTTTTTCCCATCCTCCATCCCTCCATCACCTGATTGAATCCCTTTTATGCAGGCTGTGTCCTCCTGTCGAGTAAGCAGACGGTGTTGCATATTTTGGCTTTACTCTTCACCTAGCTGACTGACGTACTGGTAATGGCACCGTTCGTTCTCCGGGAATCGGGACAATCCACATTCACATCACTCCAAATCAAGGCCCCGACCAGGCCCACAGCCCCTTCCACGTCACTCCAAATCAGGGCCCCACCCAGTCCGACCAGCCCCTTCCGCATCACTCCAAATCAGGGCCCCACCCAGTCCGACCAGCCCCTTCCACATCACTCCAAATCAGGGTCCCACCCAGTCCGACCAGCCCCTTCCACATCACTCCAAATCAGGGCCCCACCCAGTCCGACCAGCCCCTTCCACATCACTCGTCAGGGGCCCCACCCAGTCCGACCAGCCCTTCCCATCACTCCAAATCAGGGTCCCACCCAGTCCGACCAGCCCCTTCCACATCACTCCAAATCAGGCCCACCCAGTCCGACCAGCCCCTTCCACATCACTCCAAATCAGGGCCCCACCCGGTCCGACCAGCCCCACAGCCCCTTCCACATCACTCCAAATCAGGGTCCCACCCAGTCCAACCAGCCCCTTCCACATCACTCCAAATCAGGCCCCACCCAGTCCGACCAGCCCCTTCCACATCACCCAAATCAGGGCCCCACCCGGTCCGACCAGCCCCTTCCACATCACTCCAAATCAGGGTCCCACCCAGTCCAACCAGCCCCTTCCACATCACTCCAAATCAGGGCCCCACCCAGTCCAACCAGCCCCTCCACATCACTCCAAATCAGGGTCCCACCAGTCCGACCAGCCCCTTCCACATCACTCCAAATCAGGGTCCCACCCAGTCCAACCAGCCCCTCCACATCACTCCAAATCAGGGCCCCACCCAGTCCAACCAGCCCTTCCACATCACTCCAAATCAGGGCCCCACCCGGTCCGACCACCCCTTCCACATCACTCCAAATCAGGGTCCACCCGCGTCGACCAGCCCCTTCCACATCACTCCAAATCAGGGGCCCACCCAGTCCAAACAGCCCCTTCCACATCACTCCAAATCAGGGCCCCACCCGGTCCGACCAGCCCCTTCCACATCACTCCAAATCAGGGTCCCACCCGGTCCGACCCAGCCCCTTCCACATCACTCCAAATCAGGGTCCCACCCAGTCCAACCAGCCCCTTCCGCATCACTCCAAATCAGGCCCCACCCGGTCCGACCAGCCCCACAGCCCCTTCCGCATCACTCCAAATCAGGGCCCCCACCCGTCCGACCAGCCCCCACAGGCCCCTCCGCATCA
>NC_036869.1:2762417-2793195 GCF_002910315.2 Salvelinus sp. IW2-2015 | reverse complement strand
CATCACTCCAAATCAGGGCCCCACCCGGTCCGACCAGCCCCCACAGCCCCTTCCGCATCACTCCAAATCAGGGCCCCACCCGTTCCGACCAGCCCCTTCCGCATCACTCCAAATCAGGGCCCACCCGTTCCGACCAGCCCCAGAGCCCCTGTGGGCATCATTCATAATGCCCCGAAGTTTCCTATTCTACCGATGTCGATGCAATTCCGTGGCCCCTGTTGGAGGCAGGGCACCCTGCTGTGATGCCTAGAGACTCTGTAAATGGCTGCTCCACTCAGAGACCTTTACCTTAAGGCAGCTCCTCAATCAGCTCTCATAGACAGAGAAAGAGGAGTGTGTACTGTAGTTCATAAAGACCTTTTACCAATCATTACACCCTGGGTTATTGCTGTGGGGACCCGTTCATGAAGCCCTGGTCTCCATGGTGATTTCAAAGCTTCGATAGCATTAAATGCTAATAAACAGAAGCGTCAGAAAGCTAAAATAGTCCTATAGGAGTCCTCGCCACCATCAGTGGGTAATGAGATGGCTTGAAGCAATGTTTTTCCCTTCGATTAATAAGGTGGAACTGTGGCAATATCGCTGATGTATTCAGATGCACTGAGCTTAGAAACCAGATTTCACTCAGTGGGAAGTTTATGATGAATCCGATAACCCAATAAATGCACAGTGATTTCTCCATCCCAGTGTCTGTAAAACAGTCTAATGGAGTTCCCTCAGGAAACGGTTAGATTAGCTGTCTGGCCACACCATTCACAAAGCACTTGGCGGAGGACAGGAGGAGAAAAGAGGTGGGAAAGGGTTAGGAAAACAAGAGCGAAAAGAGGGCGAAATGAGGGAGCAATTCCCTTTAATCTCCACATGAAGCCTCCCATCAGACAGTATTCAGAGACTTCATTTGCATCTCAAATAGCACCCTATTCCCCATGGTGCACTACCTTTGACCAGGGCCCATTGTCAAAAGGTCAAAAGTAGTGCGCTGTATAGGGAGAAGGGTGCCATTTGGGATGTAGACATCATCCTGTCACAATGTAGAAGCTATGTGTTTGTGTTCTAGGTGTGTCTGGTGGAAGTGTTAACAAATGGAAAAAGCCCATGGTATGGCTAATTTGAGAATGTTCCATTGTGAACTGTGATGGACGTGGGTGTCTGTTGGCAGGCAGGCTAGGGAACCCAGTCCCTCAAGAATAACCAGGGGTATTTATTTCTGAAGAGAAAGCTGCCATCTGATCTGGCACATGCAACCAGACAAGGGACGGGAGATAAATGTGAAATGTAACTGAATGAACCAAACCCTCCTGTCCCATTTAAAGAACATGGTCCTTCCGTCCTCTGTGTGTGCGTGTGAGACTAGGAATATGGAGAACAGAGGGTCCAGTCCTATTGGCTTAGAAGTGCATAGTTGAGTTCCTCTGCCTTGAGGCTCTTATTGTCACAGAAGGAGAAGTGGTGTCATGAACAGTGACTATACACATGCACGCACACACACACACTACCCATGGCTGTACATGCCAAAACTGTGTAGAAATGAGTCAGCCACCCATGTTGGTATTGAGTGATTCCTTATGAAACCCAGACAAAACACCATTCTTTTGGGGATTTTCACAATGTAATCTATAGAATGGTCCTAGAGGAAGGAAGAATTGTTGACATATATTTGACATGTATCAAAAAACATAATTGAGAAATAATTAGTCCTTTTAGACTACATAATGTTTCACCTGTAGATGCTGCTGGTGAAACATAGCAACAATAAAACAATCGTATGAAACGTTACTGCTTGATCTGTAATATGACTAGTGTTTTTATCAGGGGGAAAAGTACATATATTTATGAATATTGAAATATATAAACATGAACATTGAAAATATACCATTTTTGATTTGTCAATTTTTTTAATATATATTTTTGAACATAATATAGTCTACGTGCATATGAAAATTCCAGATTGGAATCTCTGTTACTTTTAGAATGGATTCAAAATGGTCACCCTCTGCTTAGGGCTGGGCGATATTGCCTAAAAATCTGTTGTACAATTAAAGGTCAAATACACATTACCAAATGCACATTTGTGGCCTGCTGGAGGTCATTTTGCAGGGCTCTGGCAGTGCTCCTCCTTGCACAAAGGCGAAGGTAGCGGTCCTGCTGCTGGGTTGTTGCCCTCCTACGGCCTCCTCCACGTCTCCTGATGTACTGGCCTGTCTCCTGGTAGCGCCTCCATGCTCTGGACACTACGCTGACAGACACAGCAAACCTTCTTGCCACAGCTCGCATTGATGTGCCATCCTGGATGAGCTGCACTACCTGAGCCACTTGTGTGGGTTGTAGACTCCGTCTCATGCTACCACTAGARTGARAGCACCGCCAGCATTMAAAAGTKACCAAAACATCAGCCAGGAAGCATAGGAACTGAGAAGTGGTCTGTGGTCACCACCTGCAGAATCACTCCTTTATTGGGGGTGTCTTGCTAATTGCCTATAATTTCCACCTTTTGTCTATTCCATTTGCACAACAGCATGTGAAATTTATTGTCAATCAGTGTTGCTTCCTAAGTGGACAGTTTGATTTCACAGAAGTGTGATTGACTTGGAGTTACATTGTGTTGTTTAAGTGTTCCCTTTATTTTTTTGAGCAGTGTATTAAAACATTTGCCAAATCCAACATTTTAAATGTTCAATATTCATAAATTAATATACTACAATGTTTTATTGATATCAAAATACTACTTGTATTACAGAGCAAGCGGGAAAGCTTCATATGACACCAATGTTTGCTTTGTTGCACCTACAGATGAAACATTATGGAGTTTTAAAGAAGGGTAATGCCTCGAACACACCTACAGCATCGTTGCGCAAAATGATACGCAGCATCATCTGGATATGTGTGCAACAAAAGTTCAACATTCACCTTCTGCTACTATTTCTGTCAAGCCGTCTACACATACAGTTTGATTCATACGTTCGTCAAATCCAACATATGCACCACACAGAACGCACTGAAACTGCCTCTGCAACGCAATGCTGCAAGGAAAACGCAACATTGTGCAAATGAATGTACTTCTGGTGTACCGAAACGCAATGACGCTGTTGGTGTGAGGCCAAAATGTAATAAATATGCCAACTTTGGTCAATTATTTCTCAATTATGCTTTTAGATACATGTCAATTATATGTCAACAATCCTTCCTTCCTCTAGGACCATTCTATAGATTACATTGTGAAAATCCCCAAGATCCTGGTCTCTTTTTGTGTGGGTTTCGTGAGGAATCACTCTATTGAAGTATAGCTGAAACGTGAACCACGCGTGTATCACCATCCCTTATGAGCTTTCATTCTATATTCAATATGATGGAAGTGTCTTAGTTTATCAGAGAGGCGACATGTTTATTGTATAGCTTCTGTATATCTGGGCCCATGGGGAATCTCTTTACTGATGGATCTTATACCACTGACTCAGTAGCTGACTAAATGAAGTGTGTCCCCATGGGCCCTGGTCAAAAGTAGTGCACTTTATAGGGAATAGGGTACCATTTGGGGCGTAACCTTAGTCAGTAGAGGTAAACTACAGTTCAAGTTCACGTTTCCATTACTCACATGGCAGTCTTAGACACTGGAATGTATGGAGACAACGTCAGGAAATTGAAAATTAAAAACAAGTGAAAATAGAATCTAAAATACAAGTGTGCAGTATGTGTTTGCTAATTGCCTCAATGCCAGGCGAGGGTTGGTTAGTCTTGGTTTGATAATCATAAGAGGACCGGAGGGAGTTATGTCTTCTTTGTTCTCATAACCTCAGGGGTTGTATATGTATAGATTATCATGCAAGAGATCTTCATAATAATTGATGGTTCAGTCTCAGCTCTTTAAACCTTGTATGCCCTGATACTGCATTAAGACCTAAAAATGCAACTCTGAACTTGAGCATTTGTCAGTCGAACTGTAATTGTTGCAAAATCTTTAGAAATTGTGCTTTTCCCACTTAAGCATCCAAACAGCCACTGTCCAAAATCTCTGGTAGGGAAAACCTCCAATTTCCAAAATCTCTGAGGGAGAACAGTCGATGTGTCTCTCAAACACAAGGCTTACGTCCTTTCTCCTCTGTTCCTCTGTCTTTACAGCCAGTGAGAACTGCCATGACTTCCACCCCATGTTCTTCACCCACGACCGCTCCTTTGAGGAGTTCTTCTGCATCTGCATCCAGCTGCTCAACAAGACCTGGAAGGAGATGAGGGCCACCAGCGAAGACTTCAACAAGGTGAGGGTGGACTTGCGGTAGGGGGAAGTTGCCCCTAGACGATGATCTTGGATCAGTTAGCATTTCTCCCCGCTAATGGTTAAGGTTAGGATGGGGGAGAGGAAGCTGATCCTAGATCTGTACCTACAGTAGGTGAAACTTCACCCCGGAGAGTTAACTTTATGCCTATATCCATTTGACTTTCCAAAGGGTAATGTTTATTCCTTAAAGGAAGGCTAGCTACTGTAGGATTTCAGCTCTAATATAATTAATAACACATGGTCCTCTGTGGCTCTGTTGATAGAGCATTGTTAAGATTGTGAGGGACAGCTCTTGGGGAATTGTGGGGGAGATCTTGGAGGGCTGGTGGGAGATCTGTCGACTTGCCCTTGAGCAGGGCGTTGACCCTGGTTGCATCTGTATGTCGCTCTGGATGGGAGGTTGTTAGATGAGTGATGTGATGTAGTTATTGAGCAGCTTCACTGCAAGTATATTGTATGTTTTTTTAAATATTCAATAAATCATTTTTTTTTTTAGATTGTGAGTTCGATTCCCGCTGGGACCACCCACACGAACATGTACAGTTGAATTCGAAAGTTTACATACACTTAGGTTGGAGTCATTAAAACTTGTTTTTCAACCACTCCACAAATTTCTTGTTAACAAACTATAGTTTTGGCAAGACATCTACTTTGTGCATGACACAAGTAATTTTTCCAACAATTGTTTACAGACAGATTATTTCACTTATAATTCACTGTGTCACAATTCCAGTGGGTCAGAAGTTTACATACACTAAGTTGACTGTGCCATTAAACAGCTTGGAAAATTCCAGAAAATTATGTCATGGCTTTAGAAGCTTCTGATAGGCTACTTGACATCATTAGAGTCAATTGGAGGTGTACCTTTGGATGTATTTCAAGGCCCACCTTCAAACTCAGTGCCTCTTTCTCATGGGAAAATCAAAAGAAATCAGCCAAGACCTCAGAAAAAAATTGTGGACCTCCACAAGTCTGGTTCATCATTGGGAGCAATTTCCAAACGCCTGAAGGTACCACGTTCATCTGTACAAACAATAGTATGCAAGTATAAACACCATGGTACCACACAGCCGTCATACCGCTCATGAAGGAGACGCGTTCTGTCTCTTAGAGATGAACGTACCTTGGTGCGAAAAGTGCAAATCAATCCCAGAACAACAGCAAAGGACCTTGTGAAGATGCTGGAAGAAACGGGTACAAAAGTATCAATATCCACAGTAAAACGAGTCCTATATCGACATAACCTGAAGGCCGCTCAGCAAGGAAGAAGCCACTGCTCCAAAACCGCCACAAAAAAGCCATACCACGGTTTGCAACTGCACATGGGGACAAAGATCATACTTTTTGGAGAAATGTCCTCTGGTCTGATGAAACAAAAAATAGAACTGTTTGGCCATAATGACCATCGTTATGTTTGGAGGAGAAAGGGGGAGGCTTGCAAGCTGGAGAACACCATCCCAACCGTGAAGCACGGGGTGGCAGCATCATGTTGTGGAGGTGCTTTGCTGCAGGAGGGACTGGTGCACTTCACAAAATAGATGGCAACACGAGGAAGGAAAATTATTTGGATATATTGAAGCAACATCTCAAGACATTAGTCAGGAAGTTAAAGCTTGGTCGCAAATGGTCTTCCAAATGGACAATGACCCCAAGCATACTTACAAAGTTGTGACAAAATGGCTTAAGGACAACAAAGTCAAGGTATTGGAGTGACCATCACAAAGCCCTGACGTCAATCCTATAGAAGATTTGTGGGCAGAACTGAAAAAGCATGTGCGAGCAAGGAGGCCTACAAACCTGACTCAGTTACACCAGCTCTGTCAGGAGGAATGGGACAAAATTCACCCAACTTATTGTGGGAAGCTTGTGGAAGGCTACCTGAAACGTTTGACCCAAGTTAAACAATTTAAAGGAAATGCTACCAAATACTAACTGAGTGTATGTAAACTTCTGACCCACTGGGAATGTGATGAAAGAAATAAAAGCTGAAATAAATCATTCTCTACTATTATTCTGATATTTCACAGTCTTCAAATAAAGTGTTGATCCTAATTGACCTAAGACAGGGAATTTTTATTTGGATTAAATGTCAGGAATTGTGAAAAACTGAGTTTAAATGTATTTGGCTAAGGTGTATGTTAACTTCCGACTTCAACTGTATTCACACATGACTGTAAGTTGCTTTGGATAAAAGCGTCTGCTAAATGATTATTGTTATTATATTAGCTCTGCAATTCTACTAATCAGCTGCGCCTTAGGACCTTGATTGGTTGAATCTGGTGTGGAAGAGCAGACCTAAAGAAGTGCATTACACTATAAGGTGTTTTTTTTTAGCTCTTCTGGCGGTGCCGTTGAGGAACTAGAGAAACGCGCTTGTAGTTGTTTTGATTGGAACACAACCCTGCATCCCCGCCATCACATAATTACTGTTGTTTTGATTGGAACACAACCTTGCATCACCGCCATCACATAATTACTGTTGTTTTGATTGGAACACAACCCTGCATCCCCGCCATCACATAATTTCTGTTGTTTTGATTGGAACACAACCCTGCATCACCGCCATCACATAATTACTGTTGTTTTGATTGGAACACAACCNGAACACAACCCTGCATCACCGCCATCACATAATTACTGTTGTTTTGATTGGAACACAACCCTGCATCACCGCCATCACATAATTACTGTTGTTTTTTAAGTAATCTGGGTCAAGTGGGCATAATTTGAAAGCCGGTTCTATTAGCAACATGACTAGCTAAGTTATAAAATACGATAATATATTGTTAGGCTTTCACAATGCAATTCAGGGAAACCGATTTGTAATTTTGGTGCGCATAGAAAGTAGATATGAGTGCATTCAGGTGTGTGTGCTGCAGTACATTTTCTTCACAATACCACAAACAGGTTCATTCTGTTCAGGACAAGCCAGGGTATAACGCCATGTCATCTTGTAACTGTACATCAAACATAGTGATCATAAACATTGACACTGTATCTGACTTGAGTTTTATGATATGGAAATGTGAAGTGCACATTTGGACTCACGGGTGTTTGGTTTTCTTTTATGACATCAAAGCAGTAATCATTATAATCCTCAACATTTCATCTTTCAAAACACACAGAGTCCTCGTAATTTGTCAGTCAAGACCCATACAGAGCTGTGAAGCGCAGAGCCAGAGCTCTGACGTCATGTATAGCATGTTACTTACTGTACAGCCACTGCGTTCCAATTTAGAGGTTTATCAGTGCCCAACTGCCATTTTCAACCCGTATACTGGTACGAATGTAAAGGCCTATGATGCTCTGGATAAGAGCATCAGCTAAATGACTAAAATGTAATTATAAACTGGGTGGTTCGAGCCCTGAATGCTGATTGGCTGACAGCTGTGGTATATCAGACCGTATGACAAAACATTTATTTTTACTGCTCTAATTATGTTTGTAACCAGTTTCTAATAGCAATAAGGCACCTCTGGGGTTCGTGGAATATGGCCAATATACCACGGCTAAGGGCTGTATCCAGGCACTCTGAGCTGCATTGTGCGTAAGAACAGTCCTTAGGTGTGGTATATTGACCATATACCACACACCCTCGGGCCTTACTGCTTAATTATAATGTACAGGAATAAGAAAGCATGTGACTTCTGTAAGAGTTTGTGATGTCACTATTTCATGTGGAGGGGTGGGTTCTAGTCTGGACTTATCACGGTGTTGGGCAGTAATGCAATTACAATTATGATAATCACACATCATAAGGCTTGGCTTGCGTACTGCATGGAAGTTTTTATAATGAAGGCGCTGCTGTAATGCCTATATAAAGCCAAGCTCAATGTGCAAAAGTTGATTAAGATGCATAGTCATGTTGCGTCCCAAATGGCACCATATTCCCTACATAGTACACTACCTTTTACTAAAGCCCATCAAAAGTAGTGCACTACAAAGGGAATAGGGTGTCATTTGGGAAGCAACCGTGGATATGCATTTCTCAATGTCAAATCAAATCAAATTTTATTTGTCACATGCGCCGAATACCGTGAAATGCTTACTTACAAGCCCTTAACCAACAATGCAGTTCAAGAAATAGAGTTAAGAAAATATTTGCTAAATAAAAAGTAACACAATAAGATTACATAACAATAACGAGGCTACATACAGGGGGTACCGGTACCGAGTCAATGTGCTGGGATACAGGTTAGTCGAGGTAATTTGTACATGTAGGTAGGGGTAAAGTGACTATGCATAGATAATAAACAGTGAGTAGCAGCAGACAATGCAAATAGTCTGGCTGACCATTTGATTAATTGTTCAGGCTTATGGCTTAGGGGTAGAAGCTGTTAAGGAGCCTTTTGGACCTAGACTTGGCGCTCCGGTACCGCTAGCCGTATGGTAGCAGAGAGACCGGTCTATGACTTGGGTGACTGGAGTCTTTGACAATTTTTGGGGCATTCCTCTGACACCGCCCAATATATATTGGTCCTGATGGCAGGAAGCTTGGCCCCAGTGATGTACTGGGCCGCACACACTACCCTCTGTAGCGCCTTACGGTCGGATGCCGATCAGTTGCCATACCAGGCAACCAGTCAGGATGCTCTCAATGATGCAGCTGTAGAACCTTTTGAGGATCTGGGGACCCATGCCAAATCTTTTCAGTCTCCTGAGGGGGAAAAGGCAACGTCGTGCCCTCTTCACGACTGTCTTGGTGTGTTTGGACCATGATAGTTTGTTGATGTGGACACCAAGGAACTAGAAACTCTCGACCCGCCCTGTCGATGTTAATGGGGGCCTGTTCGGCCCTCCTTTTCCTGTAGTCCACGATCAGCTTCTTTGTCTTGCTCACATTGAGGGAGAGGTTGTTGTCCTGGCACCACACTGCCAGGTCTCTGACTTCCTCCCTGTTGGCTGTCTCATCGTTTATCGGTTATTAGGCCTACAACTGTTGTGTCGTCAACAAACTTAATGATGGTGTTGGAGTCGTGCTTGGCCACGCAGTTGTGGGTGAACAGGGAGTACAGGAGGGGACTAAGCACGCACCTCTGAGGGGCCCCAGTGTTGAGGATCAGTGTCACAGATGTGTTGTCTCCCCAGATTAGTTTTCCTCGAGGTGTGCATTATTTTAGGAGTGATTTTGAGTGGTGGGAGTGAGCTCATCGCCCAGGCTTTCAAATTAAATTATTCATTGTTGTTGTCTGACATGAAATACACATTGGATTCCTCCATCAGTTGGTCTCACTGCTCATTTAAATCCTGGCTTCAGTAACAGGCAGACGGTGCTGTTTTATTCAGATAAAAACATTTATTTTCAACACACACTTCTGAAGAAGTCTGATTCAGTCACTGTGTCTGAAGAAGTCTGATTCAGTCACTGTGTCTGAAGAAGTCTGATTCAGTCACTGTGTCTGAAGAAGTCTGATTCAGTCACGGTCTCTGTGGGTTTCTTTGACGGACTGTCGGATTGCAAAGAAAATGTAAACTTGCGTGGTGATATTGGAAACCCAAGCCAATCAGACCAGTATTCTATCACAGCATCACATGAACATTCCCTTGTTCCTGTATGGTAGACTTGCTGGTAGACTTGCTGTTTTCAGAAGATCCTCAAATGACTGTCGGACTAGATGTATTATTTGTTGTAGTTTTGTACAGTATTGACTAACCACCAAGCTCCACTGTAGCTTCAACACCCTGTCTTGTTTTGAAGCATCAGGGTGTGAGTCATTGTCTGTGTCCCAAATGGCATCCTATTCGCTATATAGTGCTCTGGTCACTAAGTAGTGCACTATATGGAGAATAGGGTGCCATTTGGGACGCACACCAGTTGTGTAACATTGCAGTGAAGGCAGTAACCCATCTCTCCTGAAACGGCACAGTCTGTATGTGTTTTTTTGACAACTTTGGTCAGCATTACCAGGCCTATCTCACCATCTCACAAAGCCCTGTGATGTATTCCCCCCTATACTCTTCTCTCAGCCATTCCGTACCACCCTGTCATATTAGGATGTATACTGTACTATACTGCCTGAAGGTGACTTTATAATTGGGGATAAGCGCTCATTCAGCATGTTAGTGTCCACGCTCCCCTTTGCCAGGAGTGAGCTGGCTGCCTGTTTTATTTATTTTGAGACAGTGCTTGTGCTGGGGTTGCGTCTGTTTGTCAGGAGCAGTTGGTAGACAGTATACTGGGTGTTGGTCAGCATTGCTCTGCTGTAGACCTGATGCCAAAGAGATCCTTTCAGGTTTTGTTAGCCTGCATGATAAGCCATCAAAAAAGTGTAGAAAGAAAGGCTGATGTACCAAACCTTTACAGAACCATCAAAAAAAGTGAACCACCTTATAGGGGTGGACTCCGAAAGATGTGGCGCTCTTTTTCATGGTCCTTCAAGCCAGATAAGAACAGATTATGTGTAAATAACTTGGTACACTGCTCAAAAAAATAAAGGGAACACTTAAACAACACAATGTAWCTCCAAGTCAATCACACTTCTGTGAAATCAAACTGTCCACTTAGGAAGCAACACCGATTGACAATAAATTTCACATGCTGTTGTGCAAATGGAATAGACAACAGGTGGAAATTATAGGCAATTAGCAAGACACCCTAATAAAGGAGTGGTTCTGCAGGTGGTGACACCAGACCACTTCTCAGTTCCTATGCTTCCTGGCTGATGTTTTGGTCACTTTTGAATGCTGGCGGTGCTTTCACTCTAGTGGTAGCATGAGACGGAGTCCAACCACACAAGTGGCTCAGGTAGTGCAGCTCATCCAGGATGGCACATCATGCGAGCTGTGGCAAGAAGGTTTGCTGTGTCTGTCAGCGTAGTGTCCAGAGCATGGAGGCGCTACCAGGGACAGGCCAGTACATCAGGAGACGTGGAGGAGGCCGTAGGCGGGCAACAACCCAGCAGCAGGACCGCTACCTCCGCTTTGTGCAAGGAGGAGCACTGCCAGAGCCCTGCAAATGACCTCCAGCAGGCCACAAATGTGCATGTGTCTGCTCAAACGGTCAGAAACAGACTCCATGAGGGTGGTATGAGGGCCCAACGTCCACAGGTGGGGTTTGTGCTTACAGCCCAACACCGTGCAGGACGTTTGGCATTTGCCAGAGAACACAAGATTGGCAAATTCGCCACTGGCGCCTGTGCTCTTCACAGATGAAAGCAGGTTCACACTGAGCACATGTGACAGACGTGACAGAGTCTGGAGACGCCGTGGAGAACGTTCTGCTGCCTGCAACATCCTCCAGCATGACCGGTTTGGCGGTGGGTCAGTCATGGTGTGGGGTGGCATTTCTTTGGGGGGCGCACAGCCCTCCATGTGCTCGCCAGAGGTAGCCTGACTGCCATTAGGTACCGAGATGAGATCCTCAGACCCCTTGTGAGACCATATGCTGGTGCGGTTGGCCTGGGTTCCTCCTAATGCAGAACAATGCTAGACCTCATGTGGCTGGAGTGTGTCAGCAGTTCCTGCAAGAGGAAGGCATTGATGCTATGGACTGGCCCGCTCGTTCCCAGACCTGAATCCAATTGAGCCACTCTGGGACATCATGTCTCGCTCCATCCACCAACGCCACGTTGCACCACAGACTGTCCAGGAGTTGGCGGATGCTTTAGTCCAGGTCTGGGAGGAGATCCCTCCACCTCATCAGGAGCATGCCCAGGCGTTGTAGGGAGGTCATACAGGCACGTGGAGGCCACACACACTACTGAGCCTCATTTTGGACTTGTTTTAAGGACATTACATCAAAGTTGGATCAGCCTGTAGTGTGGTTTTCCACTTTAATTTTGAGTGTGACTCCAAATCCAGACCTCCATGGGTTGATGAATTTGATTTCCATTGATAATTTTTGTGTGATTTTGTCAGCACTTTCAACTATGTAAAGAAAAAACTATTTAATAAGAATATTTCATTCATTCAGATCTAGGATGTGTTATTTTAGTGTTCCCTTTATTTTTTTGAGCAGTGTATAAATGTACCGTTTATGCTTTCTGTGAAATATCCCTGAAGTATTCAGACCCCTTGACTTTTTCCAGATTTTTGTTACGTTACAGCCTTATTATAAAATTGATTAAATATTAATTTTTTTCAGCAATCTACACACAGTACCCCATAACGACACAGTGAAAACAGGTTTTTAGAAATGTTTGCAACTTTATATATATATTTTTAAACAGAAATACCTTATTTACATAAGTATTCAGACCCTTTGCTATGAGACTCGAAATTGAGCTCAGGTGCATCCTGTTTCCATTGATCATCCTTGAGATATTTCTACAACTTAATTGGAGTCCACCTGTGGTAATTCAATTGATTGGACATGATTTGGAAAAGCACACACCTGTCTATATAAGGTCCCACTGTTGACAGTGCATGTCAGAGCAAAAACCAAGCCATGAGGTCGAAGGAATTGGCCATAGAGCTCCGAGACAGAATTGTGTCAAGGCACAGATCTGGGAAAGGGTACCAAACTTTTTCTGCAGCACTGAAGGTCCCCAAGAACACAGTGGCCTCCATCGTTCTTAAATGTGAGAAGTTTGGAACCACCAAAACTCTTCCTAGAGCTGGCTGCCCGGCCAAAATGGGCAATCATGGGAGAAGGGCAGGGAGGTGACCAAGAACCTGACGGTCACTCTAACATAGCACAACCATCTCTGCAGCACTACAACAATCAGGCCTACACCTCAGTAAAAAGCACATGACAGCCCGCTTGGAGTTTGCCAAAAGGCACCTACAGTAAACACACTCAGACCATGAGAAACAAGATTCCCTGTTCTGATGAAACCAAGATTGAACTCTTTGGCCAGAATGTCTGGAGGAAACCTGGCACCATCCCAATGGTGAATCATGGTGGTGGCAGTATCATGCTGTGGGGATACTTTTCAGCGGCAGGAACTGGGAGACTAGTCAGGATCGAGGCAAAGATAAACGGAGCAAAGTACAGAGAAATCCTTGATGAAAACCTGCTCCAGAGCGCTCAGGACATCAGACTTGGGGCAAAGGTTGATCTTCCAACAGGACAACGACTCTAAGCACACAGCCAAGACAACACAGGAGTGGCTTCGGGACAAGTCTCTGAATGTCCGTGGCCCAGCTAGAGCCCGGACTTGAACCCGATCGAACATCTCTGGAGAGACCTGAAAATAGCTGTGTAGCAACACTCCCCATCCAACCTGACAGAGCTTGAGGGGATCTGTGAAGAGGAATGGGAGAAACTCCCCAAATACAGGTGTTCCAAGCTTGTAGTGTCCAGTTTTTGCTTTGTCATTATGGGGTATTGTGTGTAACCTTTTATCAATTTTACAATAAGGCTGTAACGGAACAAAATATGGACATAGTCCAGGGGTCTGAATACTTTCCGAATACACTGTATACCATGACATTGTTGAATACTTGTTTCTGATTGGCTTGAAGGGCATTCTAGAGTCCTATATATTTACTTTGTTTAATTAACGAACCATCTGTTGGCTCCTGAAGCTGTGTATGACCTGGTTTCACTTTCACACGCAGCTCTCATTTAACAAATGACTGAACTTTATATGGATGATTATTGTAACAAATGCACTGATCTGGTCAAATTATAAAGCATGTCAAGATATGTTGAATGAATTCACAATGGAAATACAATGAAATCGAAAAATTATTGAATTATTACTCTCACAATTTCACACATTTTCAACATATATTTTCGCCATTCTATACTTGACAAGCAGTTAGTTCCCATATTCCACCACTTGGCATTATGCCTACCCATGGTCATGGCTGTGCGTAAATTATTTATGCACACTCTCAAGCAACGTTCATATTGATAAATCTCACGCTCTGCGTGGAAATGATCCCACGCATGGTTTACGCACAGATTTGAGGCCCCGGGGCCAATTGTCTTTGGCACCCTTCTCCAACGGAACTGATGCTACACATGGATCTGCTGAGAATGAATCACACACACTCACATTCACACCTCTGGGGCCAGGAATTTTAATATCCAATCAAACACACCACTTTCTCTTGACAAGATGAGAGTGATTCTTGATTGAATAAGGATCGATTATTCCTCCCTCCCTCCCTCCTTACCATCCCTCATGTCCCTGGTGTTTGTGTAGACGGTGAAGACAGGAGAAGAGGAGGAGACTGTGTCACTGAGGGTCGTTCACATATCTTTTGGGGGGCATGTGCCCTAACTATTAAACAGGGCACCCCTGAACCGGGGTCATACACTCATTGAGTATTTATTACTTAGATCATTTATTTACAGAAAAGGAATAGATGCCCACATCTTAATGGAAAATTAAATGAAAAATAAATAATTTTAGTTTCAAATGCTTAACTTAGGGGGGCGCTGTTTTCACTTTGGAAAAAATCGTGCCCAAATTAAACGGCCTCGTACTCTATTCTAGATCATACAATATGCATATTATTATTACTATTGGATAGAAAACACTCAGAAGTTTCTAAAACTGTTTGAATTATATCTGTGAGTAAAACAGAACTCATTTGGCAGCAAACTTCCATACAGGAAGTGAAAAATCTGAAAACGAGGCTCTGTTTCAGGGCCTGCCTATTCAACTGGCTTTTATTTATCGATATGCATGCACTTCATACGCCTTCCACTAGATGTCAACAGGCAGTGGAAGGTTGAATGGGGTGTCTAGCTTGATCTGAGGCCGMATAAGAGCTTTTGKAGTGRCAGGTCYGSYMTTTTGTYWGWTTTCSACGGCGCGCGRRGGASCTCSACATTGTCTTCTGAARAGCGTTCGGTATACAYGGCGAATWKCTCCGGCTCTGATTTTATTTGATACATATGAGAAAAACATCATAAAGTAGGATTTTTCAACCGAGTTTGATCAGTTTATTCAACGTTTATTGGGAATTTTGGAATTTTTCGTTCCATGCGTCAAGAGATGATGGACACGTGAGCTCGACATGGCTAGCAAAAGTTGCTAATTCGACAGAAGAAATGGACATTCTAAAACCAAACAACGATTTATTCTGGACCTAGGACTCCTTGCACAACATTCTGATGGAAGAACAACAAAAGTAAGACAACATTTATGATGTTATTTCGTATTTCTGTGTAATATGTTGACTCCTATTCTCCGCCGTGTTGGTGAGCGCTGTCTCACAATAATGCATGCTGTATGTTGTGGTGAAGTTATTTTTAAAATCTAACACAGCGGTTGCATTAAGAACCAGTGTATCTTTCATTTGCCATACAACAAGTATTTTTATGTAAAGTTTATGATGAGTTCTTTGGTCAGATTAGGTGAGTGTCCAAAATATCTCCGGACATTCTGGTGAATCGTTGCTACGTATTCACAATGTATAACCACGATTTGCAGCTCTAAATATGCACATTTTCGAACAAAACATAAATGTATTGTATAACATGATGTTATAAGACTGTCATCTGATGAAGTTGTTCAAGGTTAGTGATTCATTTTATCTCTATTTTGTCGGTTTTGTGCAAGCTATTTTGGCGGGGAGTAAATTGNTTAGTGATTCATTTTATCTCTATTTTGTCGGTTTTGTGCAAGCTATTTTGGCGGGGAGTAAATTGCGTTGTGTGTTTGGCTACTGTAGTGAGCTAATATAAATACATATTGTGTTTTCGCTGTAAAACATTTTAAAAATCGGAAATGATGGCTGGATTCACAAGATGTTTATCTTTCATTTTCTGTATTGGACTTGTGATTTCATGAAATTATATTATATGATATCCCTGTCCCGTTAGGCTAGGCTATGCTAGTCAGCTTTTTTGATGAGGATGCTCCCGGATCCGGGATGGGTATGAAGTAAAGGTTAAGTCTTATTCACGTTACTAAGAACAAAAAAAATATCAAAATAATACAAATAATAACATATACAACTCTGAGTAAAGTATTTTGCACAACTATTTTGAACTGCTGCATTATTTCACAATGACCAACACAATTCCAGTCAAAATACAAGATTGTGAGAAATACTGTAGCCTACCATGACTATACCCAACCCAACTCCATTGTTGCCACTATGTATCCTACCTGAATGAAGCTTTGATTCAGTGGATGAAGTATTGAGGAGCAGGGATGTTGAAGGTCACTTCAGGGATACAGCTGCTGATCTACACGTCCTAAACATGCCAAGAATGAGAGCAAATTAAAGGAAGAAAATTAGAAATACTGTAGCCTACAATTACTATAATATCTGTCCCTCTGCCCTCCCTAAATCGTGTCATTGAGCGGTTCAGGAGACTTTTAGCCCTCCATAACTGACTACAAGAATATTGCAGCTCTGTGGGTGTAATATTTATTGACAATTTTGATACCTTCTGGAAACAAAGCTCGTATTATAAGGAGAATGGTATCCAACCAAATCACTTTGGTTCCTGGATCATTTCACAGAATTATAAGGCTGTGTTGAGACAATAACTTATCAATGACCCAAGCACAGCTCATTTAATCCCTACCATCGTCTCGCTGAGTTGTCATAATGCTTCAGCAAAGTACATTATCCCAGGGGCGTTGGAAGACAATGTAAAAAATTGTGTTAAACCAGATACAATGCTATTTTAAAGTAAACAAATTGACAACAGACTTTCAGCACGCTTATAGGGAAGGACATTCAACAAGCACAGCACTTACACAAATTACTGATGATTTGGCTGAGAGAAATTGATAAAAGATTTTTGGGGGCTGTTTTGTTAGGCTTCAGTGCAGCTTTAGACCTTATCGATCATAGTCTGCTGCTGGAAAAACGTATGTGTTGATCTGCTGCTGGAAAAACGTATGTGTTATGGCTTTACATCCCCCTACTATATTGTGGATAAAGTGTTAACTGGCTAACAGAACACAGGTAGAATCAGGAATTCCCCAGGGCAGCTGTCTAGGCCCCTTACTTTTTTCAGTCTTTACTAACGACATGCCACTGGCTTTGAGTAAAGCCAGTGTGTCTATGTATGCAGATGACTCAACACTATACACGTCAGCTACTACAGCGACTGAAATGACTTCAACACTTAACAAAGAGCTGCAGTTAGTTTCAAAATGGGTGGCAAGGAATAAGTTAGTCCTAAATATTTGAAACTAAAAGCATTGTATTTGAGACAAATCATTCACTAAACCCTAAACCTCAACTAAATCTTGTAATAAATAATGTTGAAATTGAGCAAAGTTGAGGTGACTAAACTGCTTGGAGTAACCCAGGATTGTAAACTGTTGATACAACAGTAGCTAAGATGGGGAGAAGTCTGTCCATAATAAAGCGCTGTTCTGCCTTCTTAACAACACTATCAACAAGGCAGATCCTAGAGGCCCTAGTTTGGTCGCACCTGAACTTCTGTTCAGTCGTGTGGTCAGGTACCACAAAGAGGGACTTAGGAAAATTGCCATTGGCTCAGAACAGGGCAGCACGATTGGCTCTTGGATGTACACAGAGAGCTGGTATTAATAATATCCATGTCAATCTCTCCTGGCTGAAAGTGGAGGATAGATTGACTTCATCACATCTTGTATTTGTAATTGACATATTGAATGCACCGAGC
This sequence comes from Salvelinus sp. IW2-2015, assembly GCF_002910315.2. Taxonomy (NCBI): domain Eukaryota; kingdom Metazoa; phylum Chordata; class Actinopteri; order Salmoniformes; family Salmonidae; genus Salvelinus; species Salvelinus sp. IW2-2015. The sequence continues at coordinate 2,775,412 of NC_036869.1, read as the reverse complement.
TGTCTGTTTGAACTATTGGCACACAGCTCGGACACCCATGCATACCCCACAAGACATGCCACCAGATGTCTCTTCACAGTCCCCAAGTCCAGAACAGACTATGGGAGGCATACAGTACTACATAGAGCCATGACTACATGGGACTATTCCATATCAAGTAACTCATGCCAGCCGTAAAATTAGATTTAAAAACAGATACAAATACACCTTTGGAACAGTGGGGATTGTGACGCAACACAAACAGGCACAGAACATGCATACACACACACGATAACATACGCACTACACACACACGTACACATGGATTTTGTGTTGTAGATATGTGGTAGTAGAGTAGGGGCCTGAGGGCACACACTTAATGTGTTGTGAAATGTGTTGTGAATGTATTGTAATGTTTTAAATTGTATAACTGCCTTTATTTTGCAAGACCCCAGGAAGAGCAGCAGCTAATGGGGATCCATAATAAATAGAAATACTTTACTATAGCTTACCATTCCCTAAATAAGTCAGTCATAATGTACCCATCAGCACATATAGCCATTGCCATCCTTATGACACAGAAACATGTGGAGCAGAGTTCTATTTAGAGATGGTTCTGAGCATGTTACCGGTGGTCATTCTGGACATGGCCCTTCTGTTTGTCTTGTGTAATCATTTGACCATGGGTGACATCCATGGTTTGTCTGTGAGTCATAGAAGGCATAGACTAGAGCAGTATGCATGTTCCCTATAGCAGAACCCAGTATGCATGTTCCCTGTAGCAGAACCCAGTATGCTTGTTCCCTATAGCAGAACCCAGTATGCCTGTTCCCTATAGCAGAACCCAGTATGCATGTTCCCTATAGCAGAACCCAGTATGCATGTTCCCTGTAGCAGAACCTACAAGCAGCAGTCTCACCCAATAATTATCATAACAATGATTGTATTGATTAGTTGTGTCTGGTATGAATGTGAGGTTGCCTTACAAAGACAGGCAAGGGTTTCATGCATTCATATTATTTTTTAAATAGATGTCTTTTTAAATCAGAATCTTCTTTTCCATCAAGACCAGATTTTGATTTCAGATCTAAAATGTAACACAACCACAACCACATCCCATCCTACTCTACTCTCTAGTCTACTCTCTAGTCTACTCTCTAGTCTACTCTCTAGTCTACTCTTTAGTCTACTCTTTAGTCTACTCTTTAGTCTACTCTCTACTCTCTAGTCTACTCTCTAGTCTCTAGTCTACTCGTTAGTCTACTCGTTAGTCTACTCGTTAGTCTACTCTTTAGTCTACTCTCTAGTCTACTCTCTAGTCTACTCTCTAGTCTACTCTCTAGTCTACTATCTAGTCTACTCTCTAGTCTACTCTCTAGTCTACTCTTTAGTCTACGCTCTAGTCTACTCTCTAGTCTACTCTTTACTATTTAGTCTACTCTCTAGTCTAATCTCTACTCTCTACTCTACTCTCTACTCTACTCTCTAGTCTACTCTCTAGTCTACTCTCTACTCTACTCTTTAGTCTACTCTCTTCTCTAGTCTTCTAGCTTGTTCCCTCTTTATTCTCTCTAGTCTACTCTCTAGTCTACTCTTTAGTCTAACTCTCTACTCTACTCTCTTCTCTAGTCTACGCTTTAGTCTACTCTCTAGTCTACTCTCTACTCTACTCTTTAGTCTACTCTCTACTCTTAGTCTACTCTCTACTCTCTACTCTACTCTTAGTGTACTCTTTAGCTACTCTTTAGTGTACTCTCTTCTCTAGTCTACTCTCTACTCTACTCTTTAGTCTACTCTCTTCTCTTAGTCTACTCTCTACTCTACTCTCTAGTCTACTCTCTAGTCTACTCTCTCTACTCTACTCTTTAGTCTACTCTCTAGTCTTACTCTCTACTCTTTAGTCTACTCTCTACTCTCTACTCTACTCTTTAGTTTCTCTTTAGTCTACTCTTTAGTGTACTCTCTTCTCTACTACTCTCTACTCTCTAGTCTACTCTCTAGTCTACTCTCTAGTCTACTCTCTAGTCTACTCTTTAGTCTACTCTTTAGTGTACTCTCTTCTCTAGTCTACTCTCTACTCTACTCGTTAGTCTACTCTCTAGTCTACTCTTTAGTCTACTCTCTAGTCTACTCTCTACTCTTTAGTCTACTCTCTAGTCTACTCTCTAGTCTACTCTCTACTATACTCTTTAGGCTACTCTTTAGGCTACTCTTTAGTCTACTCTCTAGTCTACTCTCTACTCTTTAGTCTACTCTCTACTCTACTCTACCTCTAGTCTACTCTCTAGTCTACTCTTTAGTCTACTCTCTAGTCTACTCTCTTCTTTAGTCTACTCTCTAGTCTACTCTCTTCTTTAGTCTACTCTCTAGTCTACTCTCTAGTCTACTCTCTACCTTACTCTTTAGTCTACTCTCTACTCTCTTTTCTAGTCTACTCTCTACTCTACTCTCTAGTCTACTCTTTACTCTACTCTTTAGTCTACTCTCTAGTCTAGTCTACTCTCTAGTTCTACTCTCTAGTCTACTCTCTAGTCTACTCTCTAGTCTACTCTTTAGTCTACTCTCTTCTCTAGTCTACTCTCTAGAAAACTCTTTAGTTCACTCTAGTCTTTAGTCTACTCCTCTCCAGTCTACTCTACTCTACACTCTACTCTTTATTCTATTCTTTACTCTACTCTACACTCTACTCTTTACCTTCTACTCTACTCTACTCTTTACTCTACTCTCTACTTTTTACTCTACTCTATACTCTATTTACGCTATACTCTCTACTCTTTACTCTGTATTCTAATTTACTCTTTACTCTGTACTCTACACGTTTCTCTACTCTATACTCTCTACTCTGCTGTACACTCTACACTCTACTCTCTATCTACACTCTACTCTTAATTCTACTCTTTACTCTACTCTACACTCTACTCTTTACACTCTACTCTTTACTCTACTCTCTACTTTTTACTCTACTCTATACTTTACACTCTACTTTTACTCTATACTCTATACTTTTTACTCTACTCTATACTCTACACTCTACTCTTTACTCTATACTCTCTACTCTACACTCTACTCTTTAGTATACAATTTACTCTACTCTTACTCTACATTCTACTTTTCAGTATGCTATCTACCCCACACTCTTTAGCATACTCTGTGCTCTCTACTCTACTCTCTACTCTACACTCTTTAATATACTCTTTACTCTCTACTCTTAACTCTACACTCTTTAATATACTCTTTACTCTCTACTCTACTCTCTACTCTACACTCTTTAATATACTCTTTACTCTCTACTCTACTCTCTACTCTACACTCTTTAATATACTCTTTACTCTCTACTCTTAACTCTTTACTCTCTACACTACTCTTTACTATACTCTCTACTATTTACTCTACTCTTTACTTTATACTCATTAGTCTACACTCTACTCTTAACTCTCTTCTCTACACTCTACTCTGCACTCTACTCTCACTCTACACTCTACTCTTAACTCTCTACTCTACACTCTCTAGTCTACTCTCTACTCTACTCTTTACTCTACTCTCTACTCTACACTCTTTAATATACTCATTACTCTCTACTCTGCTCTCTACTTCTTTCTCCTATACTACTCTTTACTATACTTTACTATTTACTCTACTATCTACTCTACTCTCTAGTCTACTTTCTACTCTACTCTTTAGTCTACTCTTTACTCTACTCTACTCTCTACTTTACTCTACTCTCTACTCTACTTTTTAGTCTACTCTCTACTCTTTACTCTACTCTACTCTCTAGTCTACTCTCTACTTTACTATACTCTCTACTCTACTTTTTAGTCTACTCTCTACTCTACTCTCTACTCTACTCTTTAGTCTACTCTTACTTTACTCGTTAGTCTACTCTTCTACTCTACTCTCTACTCTACTCTTTAGTCTACTCTACTCTTAGTCTACTCTACTCTTTAGTCTACTCTTTAGTCTACTCTCTACTCTACTCTCTACTCTACTCTCTACTCTACTCTACTCTTTACTCTACTCTCTACTCTACTTTTTAGTCTACTCTCTACTCTTACTCTACTCTACTCTCTACTCTACTCTCAACTCTACTCTCTACTCTACTCTACTCTTTAGTCTACTCTCTACTGTACTCTCTACTCTACTCTCAACTCTACTCTTGACTACTCTCTCCTCCACTCCACTCTACTCGTAACTCTGTATTGTACTCTCTACTCTACTCTACTCTCTACTCCACTCTTTACTTTTTACTCTGTATTCTACTCTACTCTTTCTCCACTCCGACCAACAGAACGGACAGGCAACAGTTTCCTCTGTTTCCATAGCAACCCCAGTCCAATTACCACCGCTGCACTGCACTGGCTCCACTTTGCAAGATGGAGGCGCTTCTCTTCTCTCACTGTGTCTGTGTGTGTTCCTGCATGCTGATGCATATGTGTGTTCCTGCATGCTGATGTGCGTGTGTTTGTGTGTTCCTGTGTCTATTTCTGAGCATGGTAATGTATGACTGCCCTGGTCTTGTATGACTGCTTGCTGCGCCTCGCGACTAGAAAACCTCCAGCTCTGTCATCCATGCAGAATAGTACTGATGTAGAGGCTCTCACTCATTCCCTCCCCTCCCCTCTGTAACCCCCCCCCCCCCCCCTCCACACACATACACACCACCACAGCCCATGTGATCCCCAGCTGCCAGTCTATTGGCTGATACCACCGTGGGTGCATCCAATCGGGCTTAAACGCTGAGATCAACATAAGCGGGGCTGCCTGGTGATCCTCCCAGACTGGCAGCAGAGAGGAGGTAGATCTTGTGAGGCAGGCGGCAGGAGAAGAGCGGCGCCCTCCTTGACCACAATCGCCACCACAACGCACCTCACGCCTGTGGCTAGAGCCAGCCAGCTCCGTAAGCAACCGTTAGCATTGCTCTATCACTCTACCAGGGGACCATCTGCCATTGCTTCCCCTCTCTTTCCCTCTGTTCTTTGCTTCCTCTTCTAAACTCGTTAGCTGCTCCTCTCATCTCGGTGCAGTCGAGTTCTGCTGGCAGTCATTATGAAGCACAGCGTGGCAGCAGCAGCCATGGAGGTGACAATTACAGGTAAGTACAAGACACTGGCTGACATGCTTTATCCACCTCTAGAGAGAAGAGAGTGAAGGAGAAGAGCAGGGCATTGGCTGCTGGCTGCTGATTAGAATGGAGGGATGGAGAGAGTGAAGGAGAAGAGGCAGGGACATTGGCTGCTGGCTGCTGATTAGAATGGAGGATGGAGAGAGTGAAGGAGAAGAGCAGTGCATTGGCTGCTGGCTGCTGATTAGAATGGAGGGATGGAGAGAGTGAAGGAGAAGAGCAGGGACATTGGCTGCTGGCTGCTGATTAGAATGGAGGGATGGAGAGAGTGAAGGAGAAGAAGCAGGGGCATTGGCTGCTGGCTGCTGATTAGAATGGAGGGATGGAGAGAGTGAAGGAGAAGAGCAGGGGCATTGGCTGCTGGCTGCTGATTAGAATGGAGGGATGGAGAGAGTGAAGGAGAAGAGCAGGGGCATTGGCTGCTGGCTGCTGATTAGAATGGAGGGATGGAGAGAGTGAAGGAGAAAGAGCAGGGGCCTTGGCTGCTGGCTGCTGATTAGAATGGAGGGATGGAGAGACGCATGAAGGAGAAGAGCAGGGGCATTGGCTGCTGGCTGCTGATTAGAATGGAGGGATGGAGAGAGTGAAGGAGAAGAGCAGGGGCATTGGCTGCTGATTAGAATGGAGGGATGGAGAGAGTGAAGGAGAAGAGCAGGGGAGGGGGTTGTTTGTTGTTGCTTGGCTGCGGAGAAGAGTGGAGAGTATCAGAGCAATGCTCATAGGACAGATGGGGCAGTGCTGGGTTGTGTGTGTGTGTCTGTGTCTGTGTCTGTGTCTGTGTCTGTGCGTGTGCGTGTGCGTGCGTGCGTGTGACTCTGTGAGGCATAATCAGGTTAGAGCAGCCCATCTCAGCCTTCTGATTAAAAGCCTCCCAATCTCAGCAAACACAGAGCCAAAAGCCCAGTCTGAAACTGTCTTTGTGAACACAGACAGAGCAGAGGGAAGTGGTGGCGATAGTACACATTTTGAATAAGGTTTAGCATTGTATACTACTACCCACTTTCCTACCAATGGAGGAATGGACCACTACTATCCACCATATTAGCCTCGGCTAGCAAATTATGAATGCCATATGTGTTAGTATGTTTAAATAATGCATACATTTCATGTCTAACATTGCCATGGACAGATGCTCAGTATATTTGTATTTTCGTTATTACGGATCCCCATTAGCTGCTGCCAAGGCAAACATTACGGCAGTTATATACAATTTAAAATATATGACATTACATTTTATAACACTTTTCACAACACATTGTGTTCCCTCAGGCCACTACTCTACTACCACACCTCTGGTGACATGTCTTGTGGGATATTCATGGGTGTCCGAGCTGTTTGCTAGTAGTTTAAACAGACACCTCGTGCGTTCAGCATGTCAACACTTCTTACAAAAACAAGTAGTGATGAAGTCAATCTCTCCTCCACTGTGAGCCATGAGAGATTTACATGCATATGATTAATGTTAGCTCTCCGTGTACATTTAAGGGCCAGCCGTACTGCCCTGTTCTGAGCAAATTGTAATTTTCAGAGGTATATACTGTGGCTATATAAAACAACAAGATGATTGTCTTTGCCATGGTTACTGTAGCGATAGCTACCCCCAGGATAATCTGCTTTGTCAAGAACAGGTATTCCCAAACTGGGGGGGGTATGCGCAATGCCGTTGGGGGTATACCAAATAAAAATGAGATTCACATTTTTTTTTAAATATATTTATATTTATTTATGTTTTTTTATATATATATTTTTTCCCACATTTTTAAACAGTACATTTATATTTCCCAACGTGGGCGATACATTTGGGTGAGGTTTTTTTCTCTCCTGAGTAGCCTCATTTCACTGCCAAAAATAAAATGTAACCATCTAGTGTTCAGCGAAATAACAACACAATGTCAAAAACAGGTAGCCTAGTCAAATAATTAACATCCAATCACAATAACCGTTACTCTCTCGCGGGAAACCACTCTTGCGCAGACATTTAGAAACGAAATATGACAATTTGAAAAATAAGCCACCGGAGTTTTTTGAGCGAGAATACAGACAACTTTCGAGCAGTAAGACATGTATAAAAGCAACAGATACCATTAATAAGAAGGGGCTAGAAGCGTCTTATATGGTGAGCTACCGAGTGGCTGGGACAGGCAAGCCCCATACTATTGTGTAGAACAGTTTTTCCAGCTGCCGCGGATATGGCTGGGACAATACTGGGGAGAAAGGCCAAAAAAAACTATACAGACAATGACTTCATCAAACAACACTGTTTCACGACGCATCAGTGACATGGCAGGAGATGTTTTGAAACAATTACTGCTTCGCATACAAGCCAGTGAATTCTATGCATTACAGCTGGATGAGTCAACAGACTTGGCGGGCCTGGCACAGCTCCTGGTATATGTCCGTTACGTTTATGGGAGGCCAATTAAGGAATACAACTCTTCTGGAATCAAGGACAACAGGAGAGGATATTTTTTAAGTACTGGACAACTTTGTGACATCAAACCAACAAGATGTGTTGGTATCTGTACAGTCGTGGCCAAACGTTTTGAGAATGACACAAATCTTAATTTTCACAAAGTCTGCTGCTTTAGTTTGTATGATGGCAATTTCCATATACTCCAGAATGTTATGAAGAGTGATCAGATGAATTGCAATTAATTGCAAAGTCCCTCTTTGCCATGCAAATTATTGAGTCTATGATTAAGAAGTTGGAGCTCGTTTCTGTCTGCATAAACAAGGACAACACACAGGCCTTCCCATCATTGTATTATTTTTTTGTGTGCAAATTAACTCAAGCTTATGTACAATGTCAAATGTGAAATACCTGAGTGAGCTGGGTGCGCAACGGGCGACACAAACAACTGGATTCGTTATTCCTTTTATGCCCTGCCTCCAGTCCACTTACCGATATCTGAACAAGAGAGCCTCATTGAAATTGTAACAAGCGGTTCTGTGAAAATTGAATTTAATCAGAAGCCACTGCCAGATTTCTGGTTAGGGCTGCGGTCAGAGTTTCTTGCCTTGGCAAATCGCACTATTTAGACACTGATACCCTTTGCAACCACATACGTACAGTTTAAATCGGAAGTTTACATACACCTTAGCCAAATACATTTAAACTCAGTTTTTCACAATTCCTGACATTTAATCCTAGTAAAAATGTCCTGTCTTAGGTCAGTTAGGATCACCACTTTATTTTAAGAATGTGAAATGGCAGAATAATAGTAGAGAGAATGATTTATTTCAGCTTTTATTTCTTTCATCACATTCCCAGTGGGTCAGAAGAGATTACATGATACAGGCTGCACTTAGTATTTGGTAGCATTGCCTTAAATTGTTTAACTTGGGTAAACATTTTGGGTAGCCTTCACAAGCTTCCCACAATAAGTTGGGTGAATTTTGTCCTTCCTCCTGACAGAGCTGGTGTAACTGAGTCGGTTTGTAGGCCTCCTTGCTCGCCAACGACTTCTTTTTTTCAGTTCTGCCCACACATTTTCTATAGGATTGAGGTCAAGGCTTTGTGATGGCCACTCCAATAATTGTGACTTTGTTGTCCTTAAGCCATTTTGCCACAACTTTGGAAGTATGCTTGGGGTCATTATCTCATTTGGAAGACCCATTTGCGACCAAGCTTTAACTTCCTGACTGATGTCTTGAGATGTTGCTTCAATATATCCAAATAATTTTCCTGTCTCATGATGCCATCTATTTTGTGAAGTGCACCAGTCCCTCCTGCAGCAAAGCACCCCCACAACATGATGCCCGTGCTTCACAGGTGGGATGGTGTTCTTCGGCTTGCAAGCATCCCCCTTTTTCCTCCAAACATAACGATGGTCATTGTGGCCAAACAGTGCAGTTGCAAACCGTGGTCTGGCTTTTTCATGGCGGTTTTGGAGCAGTGTCGTCTTGCTTGCTGAGTGGCCTTTCGGGTTATGTTGATATAGGACTTGTTTTACTGTGGATATAGATACTTTTGTACCTGTTTCCTCCAGCATCTTCACAAGATCCTTTGCTGTTGTTCTGGGATTGATTTGCACTTTTCGCACCAAAGTATGTTCATCTCTCGGAGACAGAACGCGTCTCCTTCCTGCGCAGTATGACGGCTGCGTGGTTCCATGGTGTTTATACTTGCATACTATTGTTTGTACAGATGAACATGGCACCTTCAGGCGTTTGAAAATTGCTCCCAAGGATGAACCAGACTTGTGGAGGTCTACCATTTTTGGCTGATTTCTTTTGACTTTCCCATGATGTCAAGCAAAGAGGCACTGAGTTTGAAGGTAGGCCTTGAAATGCATCCACAGGTACACCTCCAATTGACTCAAGTGATGTCAATTAGCCTATCAGAAGCTTCTAAAGCCATGACATCATTTTCTGGAATTTTCCAAGCTGTTTAATGGCACAGTCAACTTAGTGTATGTAACTTCTGACCCACTGGAATTGTGATACAGTGAATTATAAGTGAAATAATCTGTCTGTAAACAATTGTTGGATAAATTACTTGTCATGCACAAAGTAGATGTCCTAACCAACTTGTCAAAACTATAGTTTGTGAACAAGACATTTGTGGAGTGGTTGAAAAACTGCCAACCTAAGTGTATGTAAACTTCCGACTTCAACTGTATGTGAGAGTTGATTCTCGGCCCTCACTAGCATGAAAACTAAATACAGGCACAGACTGTGTGTGGGAAATGATTTAAGACTGAAACTCTCTCCAATACAACCCAACATTGCAGACGTACTCGCCTGTTCTGAGCAAATTGTATTTTCAGAGGTATATACTGTGGTATATGAAAAAATAAAGATTGATTGTCTTTGCCATGCGTTCTGTAGCGATAGCTACCCCAGGAAATCTGCTCTTTGTCAAGCAACAAGGTATTCCCAAACTGGGGGGTATGCGCAATGCGTTTGGGGGTATACCAAATAAAAATGAGATTCACATTTTTTTTAAATTCATATTTATATTTATTATGTTTTTTTTATATATATATTTTTTCCGCACATTTTTAAAACAGTACATTATATTTCCCAACAAGTGGGCGATACATTTGGGTGAGGTTTTTTCTCTCCTGAGTAGCCTCATTTCACTGCAAAAATAAAATGTAACCATCTAGTGTTCAGCGAAAATAACAACACAATGTCAAAAAACAGGTAGCCTAGTCAACATAATTAACATCCATCACAATAACCGTTACTCTCTTCGGGGAAAGCCACTCTGCGCAAACATTAGAACGAAATATGACAATTTGAAAAAATAAGCCACCGTAGTTTGTTGAGCGAGAATACAAGACAACTTCGGCAGCAGTAAGACATGTATAAAAAGCCAAGCAGATATCATATAATAAGAAGGGGCTAGAAGCGTCTTATATGGTGAGCTACCGAGTGGCTGGGACAGGCAAGCCCCATACTATTGTGTAGAACAGTTTTCCAAGTGCCGCGGATAGGCTGGGACAATACTGGGGGGAGAAAGGCCAAAAAAAACTATACAGACAATGACTTGTCAAACAACATGTTTCAACGACGCATCAGGACATTGCAGGAGATGCTTTTGAAACAATTGATTCTTCGCATACAAGCCAGTGAAATTCTATGCATTACAGCTGATGAGTCAACAGACTTGGCGGGGCCTGGCACAGCTCCTGCGTATATGTCGTTACGTTTATGGGAGCCAATTAAGGAATAACACTCTTCTGGAATCAAGGACAACAGGAGGATATTTTTAAGTACTGGACAACTTTGTGACATCAAACCAACAAATGTGTTGGTAATCTGTACAGTCGTTGCGCCAAACGTTTTGAGAATGACACAAATCTTAAATTTTTCACAAAGTCTGCTGCTTTAGTTTGTTATGAATGGCAATATTCCATATAACTCCAGATGTTATGAAGAGTTCAGATGAATTGGCAGATTAATTGGCAAAGTCCTCTTTGCCATGCAAATTATTGAGTCTATGATTAAGAAGTTGGAGCTCGTTTGCTGTTCTGCAAAACAAGGACAACACACCAGGCCTTCCCAATCATTGTATATTATTTTTTGTGTGAAATTAACTCAAGCCTTATGTACAATGTCAAAGTGCCTGAATACCTGACGTGACTGGTGCGCAACGGGCGACAACAAACAACTGGATCGTTATTCCTTTTATGGACCTGCCTCCAGTCCACTTACGATATACTGAACAAGAGCAGCCTCATTGAAAATTGTAACAAGCCGGTTCTGTGAAAATTGATTTAATCTCTACGAAGCCACACTGCAGATTTCTGTTAGGGCTTGCGGTCAGCGTTTCTTGCCTTGGCAAATCGCACTGATTTAGACACTGATCCCTTGCAACACATCCGTACAGTATTAAATCGAAGTTTACATACGCTTAGCCAGCAATACATTTAAAACTCAGTTTTTCCAATTCCTGAACATTTTAATCCTATAAAAATGTCCTGCTTAGGTCAGTTAGGATCACCACTTATTTTAAGAATGGTGAAATGGCAGGAATAATAGGTAGAGAAGAATGATTTATTTCAGCTTTTATTTCTTTCATCACATTCCCAGTGGGTCAGAAGTTTACATACACTCAATTAGTATTGGTAGCATTGGCCTTAATTGTTTAACTTGGGTTAACATTTTGGGTAGCCTTCCACAAGCTTCCCAAATAAGTTGGGTGAATTTTGTCCCATTCTCCCTGACAGAGCTGGTGTAACTGAGTCAGGTTTGTAGGCTCCTTGCTCGCCACACGCTTTTTCAGTTCTGCCCACACATTTTCTAATAGATTGAGGTCAAGGCTTTGTGATGGCCACTCCAATAATTTGACTTTGTTGTCCTTAAGCCATTTTGCCACAACTTTGAGAAGTATGCTTGGGGTCATTATCCATTTGGAAGACCCACATTTGCGACCAAGCTTTAAACTTCCTGACTGATGTCTTTGAGATGTTGCTTCAATATATCCAAATAATTTCTCTGTCTCATGATGCCATCTATTTTGTGAAGTGCACCAGTCCTCCTGCAGCAAAGCACCCCACAAATGATGCCCGTGCTTCACAGGTGGGAGGTGTTCTCTCGGCTTGCAAGCATCCCCTTTTTCCTCCAAACATAACGATGGTCATTGTGGCCAAACAGTGCAGTTGCAAACCGTGGTCCTGCTTTTCATGGCGGTTTGGAGCAGTGTCGTCTTGCTTGCTGAGTGGCCTTTCGGGTTATGTTGATATAGGACTTGTTTTACTGTGGATATAGATACTTTTGTACCTGTTTCCTCCAGCATCTTCACAAGATCCTTTGCTGTTGTTCTGGGATTGATTTGCACTTTTCGCACCAAAGTATGTTCATCTCTCGGAGACAGAACGCGTCTCCTTCCTGCGCAGTATGACGGCTGCTGGTGTCCATGGTGTTTGATACTTGCATACTATTGTTTGTACATATGAACATGGCACCTTCAGGCGTTTGAAAATTGCTCCACAGGATGAACCAGACTTGTGAGGTCTACCATTTTTGGCTGATTTCTTTGACTTTCCCATGATGTCAAGCAAAGAGGCACTGAGTTTTGAAGGTAGCCTTGAAATGCATCACAGGTACACCTCCAATTGACTCATAAGTTGATGTCAATTAGCCTATCAGAAGCTTCTAAAGCCATGACATCATTTCTGCGAATTTCCAAGCTGTTTAATGGCACAGTCAACTTAGTGTAGTAACTTCTGACCACTGGACATTGTGAGTACAGTGAATTATAAGTGAAATAATCTGTCTGTAAACAATTGTTGGATAAATTACTTGTCATGCACAAAGTAATGTCCTAACCACTTGTCAAATACTATAGTTTGTGAACAAGACATTTGTGGAGTGGTTGAAAAACTGCCAACCTAAGTGTATGTAAACTTCCGACTTCAACTGTATGTGAGAGTTGATTCTCGGACCA
>NC_036869.1:2736795-2762392 GCF_002910315.2 Salvelinus sp. IW2-2015 | reverse complement strand
TCGGCCCTCACTAGCATGAAAACTAAATACAGGCACAGACTGTGTGTGGGAAATGATTTAAGACTGAAACTCTCTCCAATACAACCCAACATTGCAAAGTTATGTGCATCCTTTCAAGCACACCCTTTTCATTAACCTGTGGTGAGTTATTTACAATTTTCGATGAACAATACAGTTTTATATGTAAGATGGCTAAATAAAGAGCAAAATGATTGATTATTATTATATTATTATTTGTGCCCTGGTCCTATAAGAGCTCGTTGTCCCTTCCCACGGGCCGGGTTGTGACAAAAAGTCACACTCATTCTTATGTTTAATAAATGTATCGTATAGTGTGTGTGTGGCAGGCTTACAATGACGGCAAAAAACATTTGAGAGTGCGATGACCCTGGTGGTAGAGGGGGTCCGCAGCTGGAGGTTGAATGTTTGAAGGGGTACAGGACTAAAAAGTTTGGGAACCACTGGTCTAGAAGACTCCATTCACATTTGGCCTTGTTGGATTATCCAAATAGAAATCCTCACAGGATTTCTACTGGTGCTGGGCTGCAGGCAAGCCTCCTCCTTGACCTATTGTCTACCTGCTGCTGTGCAAGCATGTTATGATGTGGCCTCTCTTGTCCACTGAGTAGATTCCAATGACATTTAGTACCTAAGCCTGGCTAACAATGTCCGGGTTCAGTAACTCTTTTATTATTTTGAAACATATTGCATGGTCATGTGTAGCCTAATGTTGAATTGGGCTTCATATCCCCAACAGGGGGAGGTAGTTTAGCTTAGGCTAGATGATGTCTCAGAGGTGTGTAGTGGTGGTTTATTAGGTACACCCATCTAGTACCGGCCCGGACACCCCTTTGCCTCCAGAACAGTCTGAATTTTGCGGGGTATGGAAACATTGCTCAATTAGTATCAAGGGACTTAACATGTGTCAGGAAAATACACACCATTACAACACTACCACCAGCCTGTACTGTTGACATCAGACAGACTGGGGCATTAGACTCATGCTGCTTACGTCATATCCTGACTCTGCCATCAGCACGACGCAACCGGAACCGGGATTTCGTTGGACCAGGCGATTGTTTTCCACTCCTCAATTGTCCAGTGTTGGTGATCGCGTGCCCACTGGAGCCGCTTCTTCTTGTTTTCAGCTGATAGGGTTTCGGTGTGGTGTGGTCGTCTGCTGCAATTGTCTGTTTGTGGCCCGTCCGTTAGCTTGCACAATTCTTGCCATTCTTCTTCAGCCTCTCATCAACAAGCTGTTTTCGCCCACAGGAATGCCGCTGAGTGGATGTTTTTTTGTTTGTCGCACCATTCTCGGTAACCTAGACACTGTCGTGCGTGAAAAGCCCTGGAGGCCGGACGTTCTGAGATACTGGAACAGGTGCACCTGACACCGACAATCATACCACGCTCAAAGTGGCTTAGGTCACTCGTTTTGCCCATTCTAACGTTCAATCGAACAGTAACTGAATGCCTCAATGCCTGTCTGCCTGCTTTATATAGCAAGCCACTGCCTCGTGACTCACTGTCTGTAGGAGAGATCAATTTTCGTGAAAGGGGTGGTGTACCTAATAATCTGTCTAGCTCTGAGAGGCAGCTAGATAGAGCAGTGAGAGGCAGAGCATAGCCCACCACCTCCCCATAGACCTTCAGTCAGTCTCCTCTCCTCCAGCAGAGAGACCACACATTCCCATTCCAGGCAGGTTTTCTCTCCCTCCTACCTACAACTTCTCCATCTCTGTTTTTCCACCTTTTTCCTCCACATACACACTCTCCACCTCTGTTTCTTTTTATATCAATACTCTTCTCTCTCTACACCTCTCTCTACACCTCTATCTCTACACCTCTCTCTCAATGTCTCCCCTGTTCCGTTCCTTTAGTGATGTCAGACCAGCTATTGATGTCCCATCTCTCTGCCTGTCTGCCTCCTTCCACCCTAACAAGGTTTCTGAGGGGGGGGGGGGGGGGGGGGCAGGCTCAACCCCTCCCCTTGCAGATATGGGAAGGATGGAGGGGAACGAGGTAGGGGAGAGGGAGCATTGCTGTACACTGTGGCCCTAGGGGGGCATCTCTCATCTGTCAGAGCAGGCAGCCTCGCCACACGCTGAGAAGGCCAATGCTGTGCACACAAATAACGGCTGGGGTAATCAAGCAGCAATCAGCAGCGAGCTATTTGAACAGAGATGGAGACAGATAGACATTTAGATGTCATGTTGTGGTAGGGTTTGGATGTGACGTCTGGTGGCACATAGCAATATGACAGACAGAGGCGGACATTTAGATGGATGAATATTCTGATATAGATTGAATCAGAAGGCTGGGTTGTCTAACATGGGAAGGATAGAGTTAGCTGTTTATCACCACAGTGGTCATGAATGAGCAGAACTACACTGGTTGTGTGTGTAGTAATTGCCCTTAGCGTGCATCTGCAACCGACACTGCTCTTGTTTAGTTCCCAAATGGCACCCTATTCCCTATTCAGTGCACTACTTTTGACCACAGCCATATGAGCCCTTGTCAACAGTAGTGCACCATTTGTGATGCAGACTAGGACTGCAGTGTTACACCCATGAGCCCAAATGCTTTGTAACAAAGGGTCCTAAAAGTTGTGGTAAAGAAGATATATATTTTCTTCTCCTTGAAGAGGTGAATCTGTGTGTGTGTGAAAGAGAGACTACCTTTACCTTGTATAGGTGTGTGTGTGTGTGTGTGTGTGTGTGTGTGTGTGTGTGTGTGTGTGTGTGTGTGTGTGTGTGTGTGGTTATGCTGACAGAATCTGCTGGTTACAGAACACCAGTCACGTCTCAGGTCATGATGTTTCTCCTTAGTTCACCTCATCTGCCTAACAAAGGATGTGTCCCAAACAGAGGCGTCATTTCAGCTGAACTTAGGGTATGGCGAAATGACAGGGTTTGGGATGAGTGAAACTACAGCAGCTGTGTGATTATAAAGTTGAAGCTCATTTACTGCATTTCCATACAATTTAAAAACTCTAAAATGTTATTTGGAAAACTGCAAAAAGCTGCCATTATCACCCAACTGCTGTACCTTCATTTACCTCTAACACATTTGTGTCATACTGTTACTGTACAGCAGAAAATCAGTAATGGAATTAATGAATGTACTATATTTATGTGAATATTCAATGGTTTATTTTATTTTGGGAGTCTAGGACAAATGTTATGAAAACACTGACACGTTGTATAAACAACAGTCTGATGCATTGTACCATCACATTAGCTCGTGCTTTTTGTCAAGACTGTGTGTTAAGCTGTTGTGTGGGTCTGTGTCTATCTGTGTGTGTGTCTGAAACAGTAAAGCACATAAAACCATTGTTTCCACGATGCCGCCCTCTCAAAATGCCAACATCATGCAGCAACAGCAGCAGTAAACAGAACCTCGTTGAAGCGTAAGGAAGGATCTCTCTGGAGAGCCACACACACCATGATGCATTGACATGGTGTGGCAGATAGAGAGTCTCTCTGCTAGGAACAACTAACAGGTCTCTAGGGGGAGGAAAGAGAGAGAGAGTGAGAGACTGCTGAACTGAGCACGATTCCTATGCCTTTACACTGAAAGAACCAGAAGTGCCATCAAGGCCCATATTCGTATAGAATCTCAGAGTAGGAGTGCTGATCTTGGATCAGTTTTGTCTTTTAGATTATAATGAATACGATTACATAGACAGGAGAGACCTGGTCCTAGATCAGCAATCCTACTCTGAGGCACTTTATGAATACAGGCCCAGTACTCCATCTTGTTAGAACAGTGAGGTTGGATGAGGAAAAATGTACAGGTAATGAACTAAACAAGACATATGCCAGTGACACAACTATTCATCAGGATTGATAAGTCATTGGTTATGTGGTTGATTTAATGCAAATTAATTTCTGATCATTTTCTGACCTCTAAGATTACAAAGCAAAGACTCGTTTTCTCTCTTGTTTGTTGTAATTTTTGCAGAAAGAGAGGAATTAAGTTGAATGGGAATGAAATGTGCATCTTCATAAATGGGTTGTGTTCATTACGGCAGAAATGTTTCATAACGTTTTGCAACAGAAAACAAAACAGACCCTTTCTGATTGGGCAAGACCAGGTAGTTCCTCCCTGATTCAGTAAGTCTTCTTTGATTTGGTGCCTAATGAACAGGACCCTGACGTCTGTCAGGTTCACCTCTGTCAAGGTGCTTCGTATTGAATGGGATGAATATTCAAACCTATATATCATTATGCAGCCCTCCCTTTGCCTGCCTGCCTGTCTTGGAGGAGGCGAATCAACTTAGACCCAGACCTGAGGGAAACGCTGAGACGGCCAAGCCCTCACTGAGAGGTGTAAATCTGTCCTCATGACGGTGGTCTCTCCCCCTTCCTCCTGGACATAAATCTTCTCTTCAGGAAACAAACAGGAGACATGTACCCTCCCATCATACATAGGATACCATAGGCAGCGTTCCTCCAGAGAGGAGAGAGAATGGGATTAAACAGTCATTTAGGTTTTATCCCAGTTTTCTTTCCCCTGAAGGCTGAAAGGTAGAGGAGAGGGGTTTAATACTTCCACTAAGATATGAAATAAGGCCATAGGGAAGGATGTCACTTTATTATCTCTTTGGCTGTCTCTCTTCCCCCTGTAGACTGGTTGGTGGGTGGGGTGTTAAGTGAGAAGGGAAAGGGTCATGATTAGTGACAGGCTTCTGAGTGTCCCCAGGGAGAGCCAGGGAGGCTGTGTCATCCCCCAGCCCCCAGACACACTCTAATCCCCTCTGCTTTATGGGGGTCGTCTGGCCTCTGAGGAGAACAAGGATGAACAATAATATGTACGGCGAGACGAAAAACATAAATTACAGAGCTTGATGTGGGAAGAGTTCAGGGATGTGTTCAGAAGAACACACTGTAATAAAACGCTTTGTAACAAATTATGAAAATCTGTGTTCTTGGACAAGTTCAGGTTGTACTTTCCTTTTTATTTTTTATTTTTTTAATGCCCTAATGAACATGACCCGGATGGATGCTGTCTACTAAATAGAAGGGGGTAGGGGACAGTATAGCCAAACATACTGGCTGTAGCTCTCAATGGCTCCGTTGGTAAAGCGTGGGTTTTGGGTTCAATTCCCCGGGCCAGCCATACGTAAAGTGTTTGCACGCATGACTAAGTCGCTTTGGATAAAAGTTTCTGCTAAATGGAATATATAAAGCATGAAAACGGCAAAAGGCTACGTAATGCTGCTACAGTGGTAACAGGGATCGGTTCAGACGTTCACCGCTCCAGATAACTACCCAGCCCTACTCTATCTGAAAACATGACAGCGCAGTTATTATCTTGCTATTTTTCCCCACCCTGTCTTTTGTTTGTTTTCCAAGGTCATTGTTATGCCAAGTTTTACGCAGAGTGCTGTGATTACCGCGGCAGAACATATTTGCATCCCAGAAGATAAATCTGGATTAAAGAGTGTAATCAGCTGGAAAATTATGGATTTTTTTGGTTGGGGGTTCGGTGATGCCACCCGGTTTATTGAATCTGGAATTATAAATGGGTTAATTCCTTTAATTCCTCTTTGTAGCACTCACAGCGAGCGCGGATGCCCAAATAGTGGATTTGAAGCAGGGCCGTTTCCACTCGTCTCTCTGTGAGCTACTGTTAGTTTTTTGAGACTATTATCCAAAAAACAACTGTTAAATCCTTGGTTTGGAGGTTTTGGGGTCCTGTTGTGCTGTCTTCTCTTCACTTCCCTTCATGTTTTATTTCTCACCCCTGGCGAGGGCTCAGTCTCCATCTGGTTCGATATCACTAAGCTTTTCAGATCAGAATCCTGCACTATAATCGCCTCTATTCACGCACAAAACACACACACACCGAGACAGACAGACAGACAGACAGACACACACACACACACACACACACACAGACACACACACACACTGTAAATCCTTCCCCTGGCTCTCTCTTCTCTCTCTTTTTCTCCCTCTTTATGTAGATCATTCTTCATTAATGCAGTGTTGACACATGGTGGGAAGACTTGTTTGGACTTGATTGATGATTCCTGTTAACAGGAGGAGGTGCTAAGACCCTGTTAGGAGAGAGAGAGGAAGAGAGGGTAACATAATTAACCATCAGCCTGTTCGTATGAGAGAGAGAGGAAGAGAGGGTAACATAATTAACCATCAGCCTGTTCGTATGAGAGAGAGAGGAAGAGAGGGTAACATACAGTAATTAACCATCAGCCTGTTAGTAGGAGAGAGAGGAAGAGAGGGTAACATAATTAACCATCAGCCTGTTAGAGAGAGAGAATGAGAGGGTAACAGAATTAACCATCAGCCTGTTAGTAGGAGAGCGAGGAAGAGAGGGTAACAGATTTAACCGAGTGGCTGGTCTCAGACAATCCCGCAGGTAATGAAGCCGGATGTGGAGGTCCTGGGCTGCCGTGGCTACACGTAGTCTCCGGTTGTGAGGCCGGTTGGAGGTACTTCCAAATTCTCTAAAACAACGTTGGAGGTGGCTTCTGGTAGAGACATGGCAACAGCTCTGGTGGACCTTCCTGCAATTAGCATGCCAGTTGCAGGCCCCCTGAACTTGAGACATCTGTGGCATTGTGTTGTGTGACAAAACTGCACATTTTAGAGTGGTCTTTTATTGTCCCCAGCACAAGGTGCACCTGTGAAATGATTACGCTGTTTAATCAGCTTCTTGATATGCCACACCTGTCAGGTGGATGGATTGTCTTGGCAAAGGGATAAATGTTCACTGACATGGATGTAAACAATCTTTTAGAGAAATTAGCTTTTTGTGAGTATGGAAATTCCGGAGATGTGTTATTTCAGCTGATGAAGCATGGGACCAATACTTTACATGTTGCGTTTATATGTTTGTTCAGTATATTTACAGTTGTGGCCAAAAATATTGGCACCCTTGTACTTTTTTCAAGTAACTCACAATTTTCCATAAAAATAAGTACAAATTGACCAAAGTATTTTGCCTCCACATTTCTTTATTTCACTGTTAATATTACAGAACCTTTGTTTTTGATTCAGAAAATAAACAGAGACTTGGTAGCACAGCCTTTGGTCAAAGTAACTGCAATCGAGAGCTTCCTATAACCATCCTGTACCTCCGTACTGGCAGTTTGGCCCACTCCTCTTGTGCAAACTGCTCCAGTTCTCCCAGATTAGAAGGGTGCCTTCTCCTAACTGTTACGCCCGTCGGAAGAAGTGGACCAAGGTGCAGCGTGGTACGTGTTCATGATTCTTTATTTACTCAGAACACCAAACAAAACAACAAAAGAATAACGAATGTCACGTTCTGTAGGCTTCACAGAGCTAACAAAAAACAACATCCCACAAAACTAAGGTGGCAAAACAGGCTGCCTAAGTATGACTCCCAATCAGAGACAACGATAGACAGCTGTCCCTGATTGAGAACCATACCCGGCCAAAACATAGAAATAAAGCACATAGAGTTTCCCACCCGAGTCACACCCTGACCGACCAAACATAGAGAATAAAAAGATCTCTACGGTCAGGTGACACTAACTGCTGTTTTCGGATCTCTCCACATGTTGTCAATGGGATTTAGATCTGGACTCATTGCTGGCCACTTCAGAACAGTCCAGTGTTTTGTCTTGAACCATTCCTGGATGCTTTTTTAAGTGTGCTTGAGGTCATTGTCCTGCTGACACTGGGTCCAACATTGCTCTTCAAAATTCCTTGGTATTCTCTTGATTTCATAATGCCATGCACACGTTCAAGGCATCCAGTGCCAGAGGTAGCAAAGCAACCCCAAAACATCACTGAACATCCTCCATGTTTGACTGTAGGGAAGGTGTTCTTTTATTTGAAGGCTTCCCTACCTTAGTCACAGCACAACTGATTTGCTCAAACACATTAAGAAGGAAAGAAATTCCACAAATAAACGATTTAACAAGGCACACTTGTTAATTGAAATGCATTCCAGGTGGATATCTCATGAAGCTGGTTGAGAAAATGCCAAGAGTATGCAAAGCTGTCATGAAGGCAAAGGGTGGCTACTTTGAAAATTCTCAAATATATTTTGATTGGTTTAACACTTTTTTGGTTACTACATGATTCCATATTTGTTATTTCATAGTTTTTATGTCTTCACTATTATTCTACAATGTAGAAAATAGTAAAAATAAAGAAAAACCCTGGAATGACTAGGTCTGTCCAAACTTTTGATTGGTACTGGTATACATGTTTGGTCACATTCCAGGGTTAATTCTAGGGTTTTTCTTTATTTTTACTATTTTCTACATTGTAGAATAATAGTGAAGAGATCAAAACTATGAGTGCTGCATCAGATGACCTGGCCTCCACAATCGCCCGACCTCAACCCAATTGAGATGGTTTGGGATGCGTTGGACCGCAGAGTGAAGGAAAAGCAGCTAACAAGTGCTTAGCATATGTGGGAACTCCTTCAAGACTGTTGGAAAAGCATTCCAGGTGAAGCTGGTTGAGAGAATGCCAAGAGTGCAAAGTTGTCATCAAGGCAAAGGGTGGCTACTTTGAATAATCTAAAATCTCTATGAGCTTTGCACACCTGGATTGTACAATATTTGCACATTATTCATTTTAAAATTCAAGCTCTGTTAGGTTGGTTCTTGATCATTGCTAGACAGCCATTTTCAAATCTTGGCATAGATTTTCCAAGACGATTTAAGTCAAAACTTCAACTAGGCCACTCAAACATTACATTTCGTCTTGGTAAGCAACTCCAGTATATATTTGGTCTTGTGTTTTAGGTTATTGTCCTGCTGAAAGCTGAATTTGTCTCCCAGTGTCTGTTGAAAAGCAGACTGAACAAGGTTTTCCTCTAGGATTTTGCCTGTGCTTAGTTCTTTTCCGTTTCTTTTTATGAAAAGACCTCCCAAGTCCTTGCCGATGACAAGCATACCCATAACATGCTGCAGCCACCACCATGCTTGAAAATATGGTACTCAGTATTGTGTTGTTTTCGATTTGCCCCAAACATAATGCTTTGTGGTCAGGACATAAAGTTAATTTATTTTCCAAATTTTTTGCAGTTTTTACTTTAGTGCGTTATTGCAAACAAGATGCATGTTTTTGAATATTTTTATTCTGTACAGTATTGCCATAACAAAGGGGTTGAATACTTATTGACTCAAGACATTTCAGCTTTTCATTTAAAAAAAAAAAATTTTACCACTTTTTCTCCCCAATTTCGTGGTATCCAATTGGAAGTTAGTCTTGTCTCATCGCTGCAACTCCAGACTCGGGAGAGGCGACGGTCGAGAGCTGTGCGTCCTCCGAAACACAACCCAGCCAAGCCGCACTGCTTCTTGACACAACGCCCGCTTAACCTGGAAGCCAGCCGATCAGCTGTCCTGTCTCCCTGTAGCGCTGACTTAGGCGTCTCACAGTACGGACATTGCAATTTATTGCCCTGGCCACATCTGCAGTCCTCATGCCTCCTTGCAGCATGCCTAAGGCATGTTCACGCAGGTGAGCAGGGACCCTGGGCATCTTTCTTTTGGTGTTTTTCAGAGTCAGTAGAAAGGCCTCTTTAGTGTCCTAACTTTTCATAACCTTAATTGCCTACCGTCTGTAAGCTGTTAGTGTCTTAACGGCCGTTCCACGGGTGCATGTTCATTAATTGTTTATGGTTCATTGAACAAGCATGGGAAACAGTGTTTAAACCCTTTACAATTCAGATCTGTGAAGTTATTTAGATTTTTACGAATTATCTTTGAAAGACAGGGTCCTGAATAAGGGACGTTTCTTTTTTTGCTGAGTTTATATATAATGGTGTGTGTATAGACAGTATGGACACTATATGAATGGAAAAAGTGTGTACAGCAGTAGTTACATAGGATGAGCCATGACTAAAATACAGTATATACAGTTGAAGTCAGAAGTTTACATGCACTTAGGTTGGAGTCATTAAAACTCGTTTTTCAACCACTCCACAAATTTCTTGTTAACAAACTATAGTTTTGGCAAGTCGGTTAGGACATCTACTTTGTGCATGACACAAGTCATTTTTCCAACAATTGTTTACAGACAGATTATTTCACTTATAATTCACTGTATCACAATTCCAGTGGGTCAGAAGTTTACATACACTAAGTTGACTGTGCCTTTAAACAGTTTGGAAAAGTCCAGAAAATGATGTCATGGCTTTAGAAGCTTCCGATAGGCTAATTGACATCACTTGAGTCAATTGGAGGTGTACCTGTGGATGCATTTCAAGGCCTACCTTCAAACTCAGTGCCTCTTTGCTTGACATCATGGGAAAATCAAAAGAAATCAGCCAGCAATTTCCAAACGCCTGAAGGTACCACGTTCATCTGTACAAACAGTAGTACGCAAGTATAAACACCATGAGACCACGCAGCTGTCATACCGCTCAGGAAGGAGACGCGTTCTGTCTCCTAGAGATGAACGTACTTTGGTGCGAAAAGTGCAAATCAATCCCAGAACAACAGCAAAGGACCTTGTGAAGTTGCTGGAGGAAACGGGTACAAAAGTATCTATATCTACAGTAGAATGAGTCCTATATCGACATAACCTGAAAGGCCGCTCAGCAAAGAAGATGCCACTGCTCCAAAACTACCATTAAAAAAGCCACGGTTTGCAACTGCACATGGGGACAAAGATTGTCATTTTTGAAGAAATGTCCTCTGGTCTGATGAAACAAAAATAGAACTGTTTGGCCATAATTGTTATGTTTGGAGGACAAAGGGGGAGGCTTGCAAGCCAAAGAACACCATCCCAATCGTGGTGCACGTTAGTGGCAGCGTCATGTTGTGGGGGTGCATTGCTGCAGGAGGGACTGGTGCACTTCACAAAATAGATGGCATCATGAGGCAGGAAAATGATGTGGATATATTGAAGCAACATCTCAAGACATCAGTCAGGAAATTAAAGCTTGGTCGCAAATGGGTCTTCCAAATGGACAATGACCCCAAGCATACTTCCAAAGTTGTGGCAAAATGGCTTAAGGACAACAAAGTCAAGGTATTGGAGTGGCCATCACAAAGTCCTGACCTCAATCTTCTAGAAAATTTGTGGGCAGAACTGAAAAAGGGTGTGCGAGCAAGGAGGCCTACAAACCTGACTCAGTTACACCAGCTCTGTCAGGAGGAATGGGCCAAAATTCACCAACTTTTTGTGGGAAGCTTGTGGAAGGCTACTTGAAACATTTGACCCAAGTTAAACAATTCAAAGGCAATGCTACCAAATACTAATTGAGTGTATATAAACTTCTGACCCACTGGGAATGTGAAGAAAGAAAGAAAACCTGATATAAATCATTCTCTCTACTATTTTTCTGACATTTCACATTCTTAAAATAAAGTGGTGATCTTAACTGACCTAAGACAGGGACTTTTTACAAGGATTCACATTTTACTGTGAAAAACTGAGTTTAAATGTATTTGTCTAAGGTGTAGGTAAACTTCTGACTTCAACTGTACATATAAAGTAGGTGAAACAGTATGTAAACAGTACTAAAGTGACCAGTGTCCAATGACTTTAGGGTGGTAGCCAGCTAGTACCTGTGACCAAAGTTCAAGGCAGGGTACTGGGTGGAGGCAGGCTAGTGGTGACTATTTAACATTCTGATGGCCTGGAATTTGATAAACAGCTTCTGTCTTTCAGTCCCAGCTTTGATGCACCTATACTGTCTCCTCTTTTTAGTGGGGTGAAGTGACCGTGGCTGAGGTTATTGATGTTTTTTTGGCTTCCTGTGACACCGGGTGCTGTAGTTGTCCTGAAGGGCAGGCAGTGTGCTCCCGATGATGCGTCGGGTAGACCTCACCATCCTCTGGAGAGCCCTGAGGTTGCGGGCGGTGCAGTTGCCGTACCAGGCGGTGATACAGCCCGGCAGGATGCTCTCAATAGTGCATCTGTATAAATTTGTGAGTTTTAGGGCCCAAGACTAATTTCTTCAGCCTCCTGATGTTGTTGCGCCTTCTTCACAACACTGTCTGTTTGAAGGGACCATTTCAGGTCGTCAGTGATGTGCACGCCGAGGACTTTTGTAACCTCTCCACTGCGGCCCCGTCAACGTGGATGGGGGCATGCTCTCGCTACTAGCTCCTGTAGTCCATGATCAGCTCCTTCGTTTAGTTGAGGAAGAGGTTATTTTCCTGGCACCACTTTGCCAAGCCTCTCGCCTCCTCCCTCTATGCTGTCTTGTCATTGTTGCAATTAAGTTAGAGACGTGCAAGGCCACGCAGTCATGGGTGAACAGGGAGTACAGGAGTGTGCTGAGCACGTACCCCTGTGGGGCCCCCGTGTTGAGGATCAGTGTGGCGGAGGTGGTGTTGCCTACCTTCTCCACTTGGGTTCATCCCATCAGGAAGTCCAGGACTTGTGCAGGGAGGGCTTTAGACTCAGGGCCTTGAGCTTAGTGATGTGCTTGGAGTGCACTATGGTGTTAAACACTGAGCTGTAGCTGATGACTAGCATTCTTACAAAGGTATTCCGCTTGTCCAGGTTGGATAGGGCAGTGTGCAGTGCAATGGAGATTGCGTTGTCCATGGATCTGTTGGGGGCGGTATGTGAATTGTAGTGGGTCTAGGGTGTTGTGTAAGGTGGAGGTTATATGGTCCTTAACTAGCCTCTCAAAGCACTTCATGATGACAGAAGTGAGTGCTACGGGGCGATAGTCATTTAGTTCAGTTACCTTCGCTTTCTTGTATAGGAACAATGGTGGACATCTTGAAGCAAGTGGAGACAACAGACTGGTATATGGGGAGATTGAATATGTCCGTAAACACTCCAGCCAGCTGGTCTGCACCTGCTCTGAGGACGTGACTTGGATTCTGTCTGGGCCGGCAACCTTGCAAGGGTTAACACGCTTAAATGACAGCCACAGAGAACGAGAACAGTCCTATCGAGCTGAGGGGGTCCGTGTTGGCAGCACGTTTTCCTCGAAGCGGAGAAGGTGTTTAGCTCATCCGGAAGTGAGGGATCGGTGTCTGCGACATGGGTCACAGAGGAGTTTATTTTACAGTCATAACAGCATGTTACACGTTCCTTTCAGTAGAACATGTTATTGGTGTGATCTGTGGTCATCTAGATATCAATGATGGAATTGTCTCCTGTTAAATTCCTGTTTAATGAATGTGCATGTTTAGTGTACCTGGCTCGCTCGAAGATTTGGGCTCTAATTGTGTGAGCACTGATCGCACTGCTCCTACAGTCAGAGCAAACAGCGGCTACCTTCCCTATATAGTGAACTACTTTTGACCAGGGCCCAGTTCAAAAGTAGTGCACTATATATGGAATAGGGTGCCTTTTGGGACACAGACGAGGCCTTTGGAGCGTGACAGCAGCCCGTGTCGTCCCAGACTGACAGGTCCTTTGATATGCTGATCATTTGCTTGTTCGTCTGGCTTTCTGCCGCAGGCGTTCACTTCCTCCCCTTCTCACATCGTGTCTCTCTCGCTCCGCTCCTGCTATTCTCCTGAGCTCTGCAAACATCCTGGAGAACAGACACGTTTTGAGCTGGGATGTTTGCCTGAGAGCTCTAAAAAGGGATCTGAAAATGTCCACTGAGACATCTCTGATATATATTCTAATAGCTGTGTGCAAGTAATAAAAATACAAATATTCCATCCAAAGTGCCTTCATAAAATGGCATCTTTCCATCACATCATGGGACGGTTTCCTAGACAGAGATTCATCCTTGTACAAAAAATCTATTTTAATGAAGAACCTCCATTGAGAATGCTTTCTAGACCAGGTCGAAGATAAATCTGTGTCTGGGAAACCAGTCCCATATGTGTAACCTAGGTTTCCTTCTCTCTCTACCTCCTATCCAGACATCCAAGGTCTTTCCACCTCTCCACTCTTCTGAATCCCCCTCTTTCTTCTCCTCTTAGGTGATGCAGGTGGTGAGGGATCAGATCATGCGAGCGCTGACACAGAAGCCTAATTCCCTGGACCAGTTGAAGAGTCGCCTGCAGAACCTGAGTTATACTGAGATCCTGAAGATACGCCAGTCTGAGAGGATGAACCAAGAAGACTTCCAGTCCCGCCCCATCCTGTGAGTCTACTGTGTGTGTGTGTGTGTGTGTGTGTGTGTGTGTGTGTGTGTTGTGTGTGTGTGTGTGTGTGTGTGTGTGTGTGTGTGTGATGTCGGGATGGGAAAGGGGGATACCTCGTCAATTGTACAACTGAATACATCCCGGGTGGCACAGCGGTCTAAGGCACTTCATCTCAGTGCTAGAGGCATCACTACAGACCCTGGTTTGATTCCAGGCTGTATCACAACCAGCCGTGATTGGGAGTCCCAGAGGGCGGCGCACAATTGGCCCAGCGTCGTCCGGGGTAGGCCGTCATTGTAAATAAGAATTTGTTCTTAACCTCTCTTGGGTACGTGAGACGTTAGCGTCCCACCTCTTCAACAGCCAGTGAAACTGCTGGGCGCCAAATTCAAATACAGAAATAGTCATTATAAAATTTCAGAAAACAAAACATATTTTACGTAGGTTTAAAGATTAACTTCTTGTGAATCCAACCACGGTGTCAGATTTAAAAAATGCTTTACGACGAAAGCATACCTTACGATTATTTGAGAACATAGCCCAGCAGACAGATCATTACAAACAGTAACCAGCCAAGTAGAAGAGTTACACAAGTCAGAAATAGAGATAAAATGAATCCCTTACCTTTGATGATCTTCATATGGTTGCACTCAGCAGACATTAATTTACTCAATAAATGTTCCTTTTGTTCGATAAAGTCTCTTTTATATCCAAAAACCTCAGTTTTGTTTGCGCGTTTTCTTCAGTAATCCACAGGCTCAAACGTAGTCAAAACAGGCAGACAAAAACATCCTAATTGTATCCGTAAGGTTCATAGAAACATGTCAAATGATGTTTATATTCAATCCTCAGGTTGTTTTTAGCCTAAATAATTGATAATATTTCAACCGGACAATAACGTTGTCAATATGAAAGGTAAACAAGAAAGGCACTCTCTCGATCGCGCACATGAAAAAGCTCTGTGACACTTTAGGGTCCACTCACTCAGACTGCTCTTACTTCCTCATTTTTCAGAATACAAGCCTGAAACAATTTCTAAAGACTGTTGACATCTAATTTGAGTCCTAAGTCAATGGATACTGTAATGGCATTGACTAGAAAACCAACAAACTACAAAAACTTCCTGAATGGATTTTTCTCAGTTTTTCGCCTGCCAAATCAGTTCTGTTATACTCACAGACACTATTTTAACAGTTTTGGAAACTTTAGAGTGTATTCTATCCAAATGTACCAGTTATATGCATATCATATCTTCTGGGCCCGAGAAGCAGGCAGTTTAATTTGGGCATGCTTTTCATCCAAATGCTGCCCCCTACCCTAGAGAAGTTAACTGACTTGCCTAGTTAAATAAATACTGAAACATGTCTTCCGCATTTAACCCAACCCCTCTGAATCAGAGAGGTGCGGGGGGGGCTGCCTTAATCAACGTCATCGGCACCCGGTTAACTGCCTTTCTCAGGGGCAGAGCAACAGGTTTTTACCATGTCAGCTCGGGGATTCGATCCTACCCTCCAGGCTACCGTGCGTGATGGTCCACTCAATAGGAAAATATGGAACTGCTTGAGAAGGACGCAGCAATCAGTGATATCGCTGTCTAGATGTTGTCCCAATTCTTCATTAAAAGAAGACAAAAACATTGAGGCAGTGAGAGAGAAGAAAGGAAATAGCTGCTAATATTCATGACATGGATGTCCTCATGCCCCATCCTTTATCCAGTCCAAAAACAGACGAAAACAAAGGGAACAAGAGACAATATGACTGTGGAAGAAAGGAAACACGTTAGTTAATACTAATTTAATAAAACGTCCCTCCACCCTCGCTCATTTCCATCCTTTATCCATTTGTTCATATAATGTCGGCTATTGGCACAGCACACCTGCGTTCGGTTCCCCTCAGGGTTGAACATCTGCATTAAAATCGAATTTGTCTGCAAATGGTGTTCTGAGTGAATACTCCATTACGGTCTTATAGTGCATTAGACTAGAGAGAGTGTGTGTGTTCAGTTCTATTAAAGCACTCATTAACTGCTTATGGATAAAGTCATGGTAATGAAGAACATTGTTTGTCCTGTCACTATATTTTAAGGAATGGAGAATCTAGCTGCATTGAAAATCATTTCATACAGCCAGCTTGGTCTCTGAAGAACCGGACAGTGGCATTTATCGAGCTGATATTGATCATGTGAAAGGGTAATTGTTATTGGAGAAATGAGGGAGGGGAAATGGTCTTAGCTTTCAAACGGTAAGCGTCAGATGTTTGGGACGTGGGGTTGTTCAAACGTTAGGATTGCAATGTGCTGGAAAGAAAGACCAGTGTAACATTTACCTTCTGTAAGGGCACTCACTCATTAGACCAGCTTATATAAACAGGGTCTTAAAAAGAATGAATATTACATTCATTAGTGCAGAGGAAACATTTATGAGAGAAGGTGTTCGGCTGCGTCTCATATGGTTCCATACATAGGGCCCTTGGTCAAAAGTAGTGCACTTAATGTACAGCTTTACCCAATGTAATCTACAATACAGTAACTGTATAGAAGGAGAGAAAAGTAATTTAGAATTCATTCTTGAATCCTCCATATCATTTTGGTTCAATATTTCACGCTTCAATAATGAAATACGTTTCCATTTCTATTTGGATTCCACTCCCATCTCAGTGGGTCCTGCCACTCTACTCTATATTATCTACAGTATTATCTACAGTATGTAGCCTTTGAAAGAGCTAATTTATGTGCTTTTCAGAGGTGAAGAGTGAATGAGATTGAGCTGCAATGAATCTGATTTATAAAATGTCAGTGCCAAACGTCTGAGACACAGACACGGCGACAGACAAAGACGATTTCACTGTGCGGAGTAACTGAATCCTTAGCGTCCCCTCCCACTGACAGTTATCAGAGTAGGGTGAAGTTGCCCCTAGATGCTGATCTTGGGTCAGTTTAGCATTCTCCTCACTAGGATTGGGGGAGAGGAAGCTGATCCTCGATCTGTACCTAGGGGAAACTTCAACCTTACATGTATGTCTACTCAACATCCAACTACAGATCAATGTAATGACTTAGTCCACTGATAATCAGAAAGCACAGAGCCAGTGGAAATAATTGCTAGGGAAAGGCACAGAGAAGCCTGACCTAATGAGAAAGAGAATCTGATTCGACAGTCAGCTCCACAGCAGCCCTCTGATAGGCTGTTTTTTCCACAGCAGCGTCCTAACTGGCTGGGAAGTTATGGGACTATGTGGGCCCTGCGTGTTTCCCCAGTCAGAGGAGGTTTCATGTCTAATTCATGTTGGCTGGATGTTAGGAGCTGTGTTCAGAGCTTTCATATGCAGAGGAAGAGCACACAGAGAAACCTACATGCTAGGCTAAATGACAGATCACTGCAGGGGGCTGTGCATCTCGCTCCGGGGGATTGGATGTGCGTGCGTGTGTGTGTGTCTGCGTTTGTGTGTGTGTGTGTCTGCGTTTGTGTGTGTGTGTGTCTGCGTTTGTGTGTGTGTGTGTCTGCGTTTGTGTGTGTGTGTGTCTGCGTTTGTGTATGCGTGTTCCTCTTATGTTTTCCCACCTCACCATATGTGGTCCTAGCACTCATAATGCTTTGTGTGTGGACAGAGTCAGTTGTTTATGTTTCCAGTTTGAATAGTGCAGTTCTATTCTAATCGGTCGTCTGGTTAGTACGCCTAATTCCAGTTTGCCTCAGCCTGTGACTGAGACTGATTTTAGACCTGGGACATCAGGTGGGTGATTCCCCTCTAGTCAAGGACTGATTTAGACCTGGGACACCAGGTGGGTGATTCCCCTCTAGTCAAGGACTGATTTAGACCTGGGAGATCACAGACGCCTGGTGGCGACCAGGTTAATCGAGATGCCTTGACTGAGAGGGGAGAATCGAGACAAGCATTGTAGGTGCAAGGTCTAAATCAGTCCTTGACTAGAGGGATATCACCACCTGGTGTCATCAGTCAGTAAATCAGTCCTTGACGTAGAGGGGAATTCACCCACTGTGCCCAGGTGCTATAATAGGTGTCCTGCGCTGAGATAGGGGACATAACCCACCTGGTTTCTCCCAGGTCTAAATCAGTCCTTGACTAGAGGGGAATACCTCCACTGGTGTCCCAGGTCTCAAATCAGTCCTTGACTAGATGAGAGAAATCACCACCTGTGTCCCAGGTTAATATCTGATACAAGGAGAACATCGCCCACCGTGTGTATCTCCGGTCTACAATCAGTCCTATGAATAGGGGAATTCACCCACCTGGTGTCCAGGTCTAAATCAAGTCTTGATTAGAGGGGAATCACCCACCTGGTGTCAGGTCTAAATCAGTCCTTGACTAAGAGGATCACCACTGTGTCCCGTCTAAATCAGTCCTGACTAGAGGGGAGAACTACCCACACTGGTGTCCCAGGTCTAAATCAGTCCTTGACTAGAGGGGAATCACCACACCTGGTGTCCCAGGTCAAATCAGTCCTTGACTAGAGGGGAATCACCACCTGGTGTCCCAGGTCTAAAATCAGTCCTGACTAGAAGGGGAATCACACACCTGATGTCCCAGGTTCTAAAATCAGTTCTCAGTCACAGCGCTGAGGCAAAATGGAATTAGGCGTACTAACAGACGACCGATTAGAATAGAACTGCACTATTCAAACTGGAAACATAAACAACTGACTCTGTCCACACACAAAAGCATTATGAGTGCTAGGACCACATATTGGGAGGTGGGAAACATAAGAGGCACATACACAAACGCAGACACACACACACAAACGCAGACACACACACACACAAACGCAGACACACACACACACAAACGCAGACACACACACACACAAACGCAGACACACACACACGCACGCACATCCAATCCCCCGGAGCGAGATGCACAGCCCCCTGCAGTGATCTGTCATTTAGCCTAGCATGTAGGTTTTCTGTGTGCTCTTCTCTGCATATGAAAGCTCTGAACACAGCTCCTAACATCCAGCCAACATGAATTAGACATGAAACCTCCTGCTGACTGGGGAAACACGCAGGGCCCACATAGTCCCATAACTTCCCAGCCAGTTAGGACGCTGCTGTGGAAAAAACAGCCTATCAGAGGGCTGCTGTGGAGCTGACTGTCGAATCAGATTCTTCTTTCATTAGGTCAGGCTTCTCTGTGCCTTCCCTAGCAATTATTTCCACTGGCTCTGTGCTTTCTGATTATCAGTGGACTAAGTCATTACATTGATCTGTAGTTGGATGTTGAGTAGACATACATGTAAGGTTGAAGTTTCCCCTAGGTACAGATCGAGGATCAGCTTCCTCTCCCCCAATCTAGTGAGGAGAATGCTAAACTGACCCAAGATCAGCATCTAGGGGCAACTTCACCCTACTCTGATAACTGTCAGTGGGAGGGGACGCTAAGGATTCAGTTACTCCGCACAGTGAAATCGTCTTTGTCTGTCGCCGTGTCTGTGGTCTCAGACGTTTGGCACTGATTTTATAAATCAGATTCATTGCAGCTCAATCTCATTCACTCTTCACCTCTGAAAAGCACATAAATTAGCTCTTTCAAAGGCTACATACTGTAGATAATACTGTAGATAATATAGAGTGGAGTGGCAGGACCCACTGAGATGGGAGTGGAATCCAAATAGAAATGGAAAGTATTTCATTATTGAAGCGTGAAATATTGAACCAAAATGATATGGAGGATTCAAGAATGAATTCTAAATTACTTTTCTCTCCTTCTATACAGTTACTGTATTGTAGATTACATTGGGTAAAGCTGTACATTAAGTGCACTATTTTGACCAAGGGCCCTATTGTATGGACATATGAGACGCAGCCGAACCTTCTCTCATAAATGTTTCCTCTGCACTAATGAATGTAATATTCATTCTTTTAAGACCTGTTTTAATAAGCTGGTCTAATGAGTGAGTGCCCTTACGAAGGTAAATGTTACACTGGTCTTTCTTTCCAGCACATTGCAATCCTAACGTTTGAACAACCCCACGTCCCAAACATCTGACGCTTACCGTTTGAAAGCTAAGACATTTCCCTCCCTCATTTTCCAATAACAATTACCCTTTCACATGATCAATATCAGCTCGATAAATGCCACTGTCCGGTTCTTCAGAGAGCCAAGCTGGCTGTATGAAATGATTTTCAATGCAGCTAGATTCTCCATTCCTTAAAATTAAGTGCAAGGACAAACAATGTTCTTCATTACCAGACTTTATCCATAAGCAGTTAATGAGTGCTTAATAGAACTGAACACAACCACTCTCTCTAGTCTAATGCACTATAAGACCGTAATGGAGTATTCACTCAGAACACCATTTGCAGACAATTCGATTTTAATGCAGATGTTCACCTGAGGGGAACGAACGCAGGTGTGCGTGCCAATAGCGACATTATAATCACAATGGATAAAGGATGGAAATGAGCGAGGGTGAGGGACGTTTTATTAAATTGTAATGTATAACTAACGTGTTCTCTCTTCTTCCACAGTCATATTTGTCTTTGTTCCCTTTGTTTTCGTTCTGTTTTGGACTGGAGGATAAAGGATGGGGCTGAGGACATATGTCATGAATATTAGCAGCTATTTCCTTTCTTCTCTCTCACTGCCTCAATGTTTTGTCTCTTTTTTAATGAAGAATTGACAAACATGACGCCGGTAGCATATTGGTGAAAGATGACACGTCCATGATACCTATTCAAAGAGGCCTTTGTCCTGTAAGACTGCTTCTCAAAGGTGGGTTTGGGAAGCTGTTGTAACCTACTTGACTGGGCTCAAGGAGTCGAGCATCACCGGCAGCAACCTGTGCGATCACTACTCGCCATAGGAGTGGGTTCTGAGAAGGCGCTGTAGCTTTTTTTGGGATGGTGGAAGGCTGAAGGATGCTTCCTGAAATGAAGGGCTATTGTAGCAGCGCACAATGTATCAGTAAGGGGTGTTCAGATCAGTTTATTGGCTTGAAAATGGGGTTTACATCACTAACGGCCTTGAGGGAGTGCAATTTGAGGACCCTTAACAAAAAACAAGCTTCAAGTAGGTCAACAGAAAGTGGAGAGCAGGGGGAAAGTGTGAAGAAAAAACTTCCCATCAATTAATGGTTACAGAAAACCGCCGCCTGTTGTTGTCAAGGCTTATTATTTTCTGAGAGGTCTGCCTGGATAGGATTATTTAGTCTGCGCAATTCATCGATTCCAAGAACCGAAGCTGAGGCTAAGTACTGTGGCGATTACTCACTGCACTTGAAGAATAACATGGGCGAAAACCAGAGCTGAATGAGAAGGAGAGTCCAGGGAAGAGGGGGGATAAAAAGGTTACTGTATAAATGGCATCTGGGGTGGTTGACAGTACCCTTACTTTTATACACTTATCAGGACTTTACAGAAGCCACATTTTCAAAGGTTTCTCTGTGGCTCTTTCCTGGATTTTAGCTCAATCATTTCTCAATGATTTTTTTTTAACAGCTGACCATAGTATCATCATGAGTCAAGTCAAACAGAATGATAGGTGTGATGCTAGTCCATTTAACATAAGAAAAAAATCAGCAAAAAAAGAAACGTCCTCTCACTTGTCACTGCGTTTTATTTAAAGAAAACTTAAGCATGTGTAACCATATTTGCATGAAATCAACAATTCAAAGCAACTTGAGACATAAACTGAACAAGTTCATTCAACGACAGTGACTAACAGAATGGAACATTGTGTCGTTGAACAAGGGGGTTCAAAAATCATTAAGTAACCTGCAGTGCATCTCCTCATGGCTGCACCAGAAATTTGCCAGTTTTTGCCTGTGAGATATGTTACCCCAGTTCTCTTTCCTCCACATGGTCACAGATGGACTGCAAGTTTTTTTTCCCAGACAGATGTGAACCGTGATTACATTTCTGGGGGGAAAGGCCCAGCCTCACCCTCCGTGCTCAATCGAGATTTGGAGATCCGGGGCTCTTCACTGCGCCCTGGCAGAACATGATATGCCTGTTTGCAGGAAATTTCATACACACTCACGGAACGAGCAGTATGGTGGTGCATTGTCATGCTGGTGGGTCATGTCAGGATGAGGCCTGCAGGAGGGTACCACATGAGGGAGGAGTATGTTCTTCCCCTTGTAAACGCACAGCTTTTTGAGATTGCCTGCAGTGACAACGAGGTACAGGCCTATGGGTGTATTACGTTCATTCCTTCGGCGATAAGCGCAAATCCGATCATGCACCGCCCTGGTGAGACAAACTGCCGAAGACTGAAGTCGTTCAGTGAAGAGCAACTTTTTTGCCGTTGCCTATGTCATGGTCCCAGCGACGGTGGGGTTTGTGCCCCCATTAGGCGACGTTGTTGCTGTGTGATGTCCTGTTGAGGACCTGCCTTGGAAAACAGGCCTACAAAGCTCTCAGTCGCAGTCTCTCTCAGCCTAATTGTGGAAGGTCTGAGTAATGGATGGATGGGATTGTGCGTTCGCTGGTGTACACTCGGCGCAGTTGTTTGTTGGCCCTCAATCCTGTACGCTGTCCCGCAGGGTGTGGATGTTCGGATGTACCGATGCCTGTGCAGATGTGTTACCCGTAGGTGTCTGCCACGCGAGGACGATCGATGTCCATGTCCTGTCTCCTGTTAGCGCTGTCTTTGGGGTGTCTCACAGTACGGCGAATTGCAATTTTATCTTATGCCCTGGCACCAAATCTGCAGTACCTCATGCCTCCTTGCAGCGTGGCAACACGTTGCCTAAGGCACGTTCATGGAGATGAGCAGGACCCCCGGGCATCTTATCTTTTGGTGTTTTTCCCTCCAGAGTCGTAGAAAGGCCTCTTTAAGTGTCCTAAGGTTTCATGACTGTGACCTTAATTGCCTACCGCGTCTGTAATAGCTGTTAGTGTCCTTAAACCCTCGTTCACAGGGTGCATGTTCATTAATTGTTTATGGTTCCATTGAAGCAAGCATGGGAAACTGTTAAACCCTTTACAATGAAAGATCTGTGGAAAGTTATTTAACTTTTAACGACTTATCTTTGAAAGACAGGGACTCCTGAAAAACTTTTTAAAAAAACCAGAAAGAAAAAAATAATAAAAAAAGAATAAAAAAAAAAAATGAAAAAGAAGAAAAATAAAAAAAAAAAAGAAAAAAGAAAAAATAAAAGACAGAATAACAAAAAAAAAAAAGACAAAAACACTTATAGAATATAAGAAGAAAAAAGAGAGGGCCATAACAAAAAGATTAGTGGGTTTGACAACGTCCGACAACAAGTTGCGGCTCCAACCCTGAGACAAAATGCAATGCAGAATGTCTGGGTAAGCCAGTTGATTAGTGGTGATAAAAAATTGGTATTCACCCGTTATTTTGTTGGATATGTACAAATTATTCTACTAACAAACAGTAAGAAAAAAAACTATTTATTTCTGTCGCTGCTAATACTGTGTTTTATGTCTCCCACTCCAGCACGTTGTACCCGGGATTGTCCCAGTTAAAAGTCGAGCTGGTGATCGTAGAATCGATAACGGGCACGGCCGCGACCGATCAGGGGGACGTGCCAGACCGGACAGCGGGCTTACGAGTAGTGTTGCAGACGCACCTACAGTCGATGCCTCCTGCAGCTTATCTGTGGATATGGTGTAGGCTTTCAGCTGGCAATGACTTGGTGATAAAACCTATCAAAGCTGGCATTCCATAACACAAGATGTTGGTTGGTTAAGGGTGAAACCTGAGATAGACGAGAGCCTGGAAGAGTTTAGTAACAATGCCATTGGTCTCATTCTTCCTGGCAATTTGGGAAACTATGTTCGGGAGTTTCTGCGTTGGGGGTAAAACACCATTCTGGTGGTAGATAACAAAGGTGGGCTTGTGGGAGATTTTTTTTAAAGCATTTGTTTAGGTCCAATATAATATCCGTAGACTTCAGTCTAGCAAGTCAACGACTGTTGGGCTGAACCGGTTTCATATTGCAATAATTAATGAGATATTAAATATAGGATGATTGGTTTTGAAGAAAGAAATGAAACCAGTCTTCTCAGTACTACAATTTCCACCGAAATTTAGCTGTTCAGGAGTCTTTATGGCTTGGGGGAGAATACAAGTCCTTTTGGACCCAGACTTGGTGCTCGGTACGCTTGCTGTGCGGTACAGAGAGAAACAGTACTATGATAGGGTGGCTGGAGTCTTTGAACAGTTTTTAGGGCCTTCCTTGACACCGCCTGGTATCGAGGTCCTGAATGGCGGGAAAGCTGGCCCCAGTGAGGTACTGGGCCATACACACTACCCTCTGTAGCAGTGTCAGTTGCCATATCGCAGGGCAGTGATGCAACGCAGTCAGGATGCTCTCGATGGTGCATCTATATCACTTTTTGAGGAGCTGAGGACCCAGGGCAATTCTTTTCAGTCTCCTGAAGGGGAAATAGGCATTGTCCGTGTCCTCTTCACGAGCTTCTTGGTGTGGTTTGGACCATGATAGGTTTGTTTGATGTGGAACACAAGGAACTTGAAGCTTCTCAAGCCTTCTCCACTACAGCCTTGTCCAATGAGAATGGGGCATGCTCGGTCCTCCTTTCTTGTAGCCCAATCATCTCTTCTGTCTGATCAACCATTGAGAGAGAGGTTGTTGTCGCTGGCACCACACGGCCCGGTCTCTCACTCCTACCTATAGGCTGTCTCATCGTTGTCCGTGATCAGGCCTACCACTTGCTTGTGCATCGGCAAACTTAATGAATGGTGTTGAAGTCGTGCCTGGCCATGAGGTCATGAAGTGACAGGGAGTAACAGGAGGGGAACTGAGCACGCACCCCTGAGGGGCCCCGTGTTGAGGATCAGCATGGCGGATGTGTTTTTACCTACCTTACCACTGGGGGCGGCCTTCAAGAAGTCCCAGGATCCAGTTGCAGAGCGAGGTGTTTAGTCCCAGGGTCCTTAGGCTAAGTGATGAGCTTTTGAGGGCACTATGGTGTGTGAAGCTGAGCTGTAGTCAATGAATAGCACTTCTCACAGGTGTTCCCTTTTGTTGCAGGTGGGAAAGGGCAGTGTTGCGTGCATAGAAGATTGCATCATCTGTGGATCTGTTGGGAGCGGTATACAAATTTTGGGTGGGTCTAGGGTTTTCTGGATTATGGTGTTGTGTGAGCATGCATCCAGCCTTTCAAGCCTTCATAGCTTCAGACGTTGAGTGCTATGGGTCAGTAGTCATTTAGGCAGGTTATCTTTAGTGTCCGTTTCGGCACAGGGACTATGGTGGTCTGCTTGAACATGTTGATATTACAAACTCAGTTAGGGACAGTTTGGGGAAAATGTCAGTGAAGACACTTGCCAGTTGGTCAGGCATGCTCAGAGTACACGTCCTGGTGAATCCGTCTGGCCCTGCACGCCTGTGAATGTTAACCTGTTTAAAGGTCTTACTGCAATGGCTATGGAGAGTGGTGATCACACAGTCTCTCTGAACAGTTGATGCTCTCATGCATGTTCAGGTTACTCTGCCTCGAAACGAGCATAGAAGTCATTCTAGCTCGTCTGGTAGGCCTCACTGTCACTGGGCAGCTTGCGGCTGTTCTTCCCTTTGTAGTCTGTAATAGTTTGCAAGCCCTGACATCCAACGAGCACGCTTCATTTCCT
>NC_036869.1:2723901-2736770 GCF_002910315.2 Salvelinus sp. IW2-2015 | reverse complement strand
GCGCGAAAGAGGAAAAAGGAAGAATAGAGATCAGAGGAAACGCGAGAGGAGGCGGACTGAGATAAGGTAAGACCGTGAATTGGAGGAAGGAAGGAATTTATTGTTCTTAGACTGAGGGAGTGTAATCCTTTTCGTTAGACTGGTGGACTTATCTTCTAATGGAAGCAGGATCTCTAGACTGGAAGCTATCTAGACTGAGCATTCCTAGAACTGGGAGCTTACCTTTTAGACTGAGCGTATCTAGACTATGCGAGCTATCTAGTACTTGAGCACATCTAGACTGGAGGCTTATCTTTATGTAGACTGGGGAGGAGCTATTCTATTAGAACTGGAGCTGATATCTAGGGATGGAGATCAGATCTGTAGCCTCCAGACATAATGTAAAGTGTGATAATGCATCAGGATGGAAAGTTCTATTGTCCTGTTCTTATCGTTTTTCAAATCATGCTTGATACGTTCTTCATCTGTTGTTTAGTATTATTTTGAGTAAGGATAAGAGATACCAAACTACTCTTTTTTTTTTCAAATCACCATTCTAAATCTATTGTCTTAGCTAGCACATAATTTGACTAAAAGGAAAAATATTATTTTTTTTTTTTCTTTTCTTTTTTTAATTTTTTTTTTTTCTTTCATTTTATTCTTTTTATTTTGTTTTTTTTTTTTTTATTTTTTTTTTTTTTTATTTTTGTTTTCTAATTCTAGGATTTATTTTGTAATTTTGTTTTTTCATATGATTATTGGATTGCCACATTGTATTAGGTTACACGTGTAATGCTCGGCCAATTAGCAACATAATGGCCCTGATTCTCTGTACCCATTATTGCCCTTGTTAATATGATTTAATAAATATGTAAACAAATAGTATTTATTTCCCACAGACAGTTAAGAGCATCTGTACTTTGACAAGACAGGTGGGCCCCACAGACCTGATTGCTGTTTGATTAGTCTCAGCGACAGCGGGCCTTCAAAGAAAAAGGATTCAACACCCCACTTGAACACTTTATCAACATTGTTGTGTTTGACATCAATTTTGAATCTCAGGCTCTAATATATTTTTATTCCCATCAGCCGTACACACTAATACCCCCCATAATGACAAACGTGAAAACATGTTTTATAAAGAAAAAAAACTTTTAGCCAAATTTATTGTTTGAAATAAATACGAAATATCTAATTTATGATAAGTGATATTTCACACCCCACATGATCAATACATTGTGTAGAATTCCACCTTTACGCAACGATTACAGGCTGCGTGAAGTTTTTCAAAGTGACACCAAAATCTCCAATTAAATCCATTTTAAATTCAGGCGTAATAACAAATAAATGTGGAAAAAGGTCAAGGGGATGTGAATACTTTCTGAAGGCACTTCTGTAGATACTCAGCTTCTTCTAAGACTTCCTTAAATTACTTTCCGGCCCTCCACAACCATTAGCCTTTGTATACCGTATATTATCATATGTCTTGAAATATGATTTGAGAGGAGTCCTTAGGAATGAAGCACTTGGAAAGTGTCGGGTGGAGGTGTGATCTGCAGTTATACTAATTGCTCAGTTGTGCTCCACTACAGTGTAGGTGCAGACAGCCAACAGCAACACAGGACCCTTGGCTGGACGACAGCGCTTCCAGGGTACCTCAACAATACGTTAAAACCTTGTGTGTTGTGATGTGCTGCATGAAAGAAGAGCGCTGAGAGAGAGAGAGACAGGAGAGAGACGGAGAGAGACAGGGAGAGAGTGACGGATGAGGACAGGGAGAAGGACGGAGAGGACAGGAGAGAGACGGAGGAGGACAGGGAGAGAGACGAGAGGAGCAGGAGAGACGGGAGGACAGGGAAGACGGAGGAGACAGGGAGAGAGACGGAGGAGGACAGGGAGAGAGACGGAGGAGGACAGGGAGAGAGACGAGGAGGACAAGGAGAGAGCGACGGAGGAGACAGGGAGAGAGACGGAGGAGGACAGGAGAGAGGACGGAGAGCAGGAGGAGACGAGGAGGACAGGGAGAGAACGGAGAGGGACAAGAGAGAGACGGAGGAGGACAGGGAGAGAGACGGGGAGGACAGGGAAGAGACGAGAGGGACAGGAGAGAGAGAGACGGAGGAGGACAAGGGAGAGAGACGGAGAAGAGGACCAGAGAGAGACGGAGGAGACAGGGAGAGACGGAGGAGACAGGGAGAGAACGGAGTAGGACAGGGAGAGACGACGGAGGAGGACAGGGAGGAACAGAAGGACAGGGAGAGAGCGGAGGACGACAGGGAGAGAGACGGAAGGAGGACAGGGAGAGAGGAGGAGGACACGGGAGAGAGACGGAGAGGACAGGGAGAGAGACGGCGGAGACCAGGAGAGAGAGACGGAGGAGGACAGGGAAGCGGATGAGGACAGGGAGAGCGGAGAGGACAGGGAGAGAGACGGAGGAGGACAGGAGACGAGACGGAGGAAGGACAGGGAGAGAGACAGAGGAGGACAGGAGAGAGACAAGAGGAGGACAGGGAGAGGACGGAGAGACAGGGAGAAGAACGGAGTCTGCGTCTCGGGTGGGGATAGATTTATCCTCTCCGGCCTTGAAAAAGTACCACATTATAGCGTGCTAACCGATAAGGCCTTTCCCCCCTCTCCTTCCTCCTCTACACACACAACACACTTCCTTCTCCCTCCTCTCCTTCTCCTCTCCTCCTCCTCTCCTCTCCTCTCCTCTCCTCTCCTCTTCCTCTTCCTCTCCGCTCCTCTCCTCTCCTCTCCCTCTCTCCACTCTGTGTCCAGGCCTCACGCGCCAGCAGTCACTGTCAGTGTTGAAAAAAGGATATTAGTCAATTGCTCCCCCAACACTCCACTCTGAAGTGTAAAACCTCATCTGTCTCCAGCTCCACATCATTTACAGGGAAAGGGTAAATGAACACGCTTCCATTCCACCGCACAGTTAAATCAAGGACAGGGAGAGATTCTCTGTCCAAATGGAAACCCTTTTCCTTAAAGTGCCACTACTTGACCAGGACCAATAGAGGCAGCTAGTCAAAAGTAGTGAACTAGGTTCCATTGGAACACAGAACATAAACTAAGCTTCTTACTGAGAGGAGGGATTTTCTGTTACGTTAATAAAAGCACTGTAGAATGGGGGACCTGGAACAAACCCACGGGGACCCCCCCCAACAATACAGGAGTCACTAACAGAAAAAACGCACCCACACTTCCTCAGACATCCCATACATCCGCAGCACTGAAGGGAAAACTAGGTTCTTATCGGTCCAAGGTTCTGAAGAGTACACTAACCAACTCTGTCTTATTCCGACTCTGAGGATGACCGGGGAAGAGCTTCAGACAGCCGCGGCGGCGAATTAATTAGGCCTTCCTCTGCCATTATGGAAATTGATTCATGCACTTGCAGAGCAATGAGCTCAGTGGAACTGTAGAGGCTGGGGACGAAACCGCTCCAGACAGAAGGTAAAGGCGAACACAGCTGCAGATATAAAGCTGCTTTTGAAGCAGTAGCTGTCTTAGTAAATAATCCTGACACTGTGTTAAACACTACTACACAAAACATTAAGCGACACTACTCTTTCCTGACTAGACTGACCAGTGTAGAATCCAGGTGACAGCTATGATCTCTTATTGATGTAACTTATTAAATCCAATTCCAATCGGTAATAAA
This sequence comes from Salvelinus sp. IW2-2015, assembly GCF_002910315.2. NCBI lineage: Eukaryota > Metazoa > Chordata > Actinopteri > Salmoniformes > Salmonidae > Salvelinus > Salvelinus sp. IW2-2015. The sequence continues at coordinate 2,733,124 of NC_036869.1, read as the reverse complement.
GGAGGGGAGACAGTAAATTAAGCTTTGAGACATGGATGCCGCAATGTCAAATATTAGGAAAGTGTTTTAAAGTTGTTTGGAACACACATTTGTGTGCTGTGTGTGTGTTTTCGTTGATTCACAGCGACAGAGCCATTACTGACCCAACACAGAGGCAAATAGTGACGGGAGGTAGGCAGGGGGTGTTTCCAAGAAGTTGTGTGTGTGTGTGTGATGATGTGGTAGTGTGTGTCACCCCACCTTGCCTCCGCGGGCTACTGATCTTCCTGAAGCAGGTATCGTCAAACACCAGACGGTTGAGCCTCTGTTGTTTATTCACTCCATGATCTCTGGCTGGATCTTCTCCCGACAGCTCCCTACGACAAAGAACAGAGAAACAGTCAGTTCAGTTCACAGACGAGAGAAACAGAAACAGTCAGTCAGAACACAAGCAAGACCAGTTCAGTCAGTAACCACAGGGACCAGTCAGTCAAGTACACAACAGGGACCAGTCAGTCAGTAACACAGGGAGACCAGTAGTCATACACAGAGGACCCATTCACTCAGTAACACAGAGACCAGTCACAGTAACACGAGAACCAGTCAGTCAGGTAACACAGAGACCAGTATCAGTAAACAGGGACCAGTCAGTCAGGTAACACAGAGACCCATCATACACACAGACCACACTGACCACAGTAACAACAGAGACCACGTCAGTCAGTAACACAGAGACCCAGTCTCAGTAAAACACAGGGACCAGTCAGTCAGTAACACAGGGACCAGTCAGTCAGTTAACACAGGGGACCATCATCAAAGTAACACAGGAACCATTTCACTCAGTAACACACCAGACAAGTCAGTCAAGTAACACAGAGACCATCGATCAGTAACACAGGACAGTCGTAGTAACACAGGGACCAGTCAGTCAGTAACACAGGAACCAGTCAAGTCAGTAACACAGGGACCAGTCGTCTAATCACAGACACATCCAGTGGACCAGAGACAGGTCAGTAACAGTAACAGCAGTCAGAACAACATTACACTCGTATACACAGAGACCAGTCCCAGTAACACAAGAGACCCAGTGCAATCAGTAACACAAGAGACCAGTCAGGTCAGTAAACAACAGGGACCAGTCAGTCCAGTAACACAGAGCATTTAACATTTACATTTAAGTCCATTCACTCAGTAACACAGGACCATATCACTCAGGTAACACAGAGACCAGTCAGTCAGTAACACAGAGAACCAGCAGTCAGTAACACAGGGACAGTCAGTCATAACACAGGGACCAGTCCAGTCCATCAACAACAGGGACCAGTCAGTCAGTAACAAGAGAGACCATTCACATCATAAACAAAGGAGACCAGATCAAGTCCAGCTAACACAGGAGACCAGTCCCAGTAATAACCGGACCAGTAGCTAAACACAGGGACAGTCAGTCAGTAACACAGGGACCACTCAGTCAGTAACCAGGACCAGTCGTCAGTAACACAGGACCATTCACTCAGTAACACAGAGACCAGTCAGTAAACACGGAGACCAGTCATCGCAGTAACACAGAGACCAGTCAATCAGTAAACACAGAGAACCAAGTCCAGTTCAGTAACAACAGAGACCATTCACTCAGTAACACAGAGACCATTCACTCAGTAAACACAGAACTCAACCAGTAACCAAGCTAACACAAGAGACCAGTCAGTCAGTAACACAGAGACCAGTCAATCGTAACACAGGGACCAGCAGTCAGTAACACAGGGACCAGTCAGTCTAACACACAGAGACCAATTCACTCAGTAACAGAGACCAGTCAGTAACACAAGGACCAGTCAGTCAGTATCACAGGAACAGTCAGTCAGTGTAACACAAGACCAGTCAGTCAGTATCACAGGACACAGTCAGTCAGTGTAACAGAGAAAACAGAGACAGAGTCAGTAACACAGAGACCAGTCCAGTCAGTATCAACAGGAACAGTCAGTCAATGTAACAGAGAAAACAGAGGACCAGTCATCAGTAACACAGAGACCTCAGTCAGTCAGTGTGAACACAGAGGACCATCAGTAACACAGAGACCAGTCAGTCAGTAACACAGAGAACCAGTCAGTCAGTAACACAGGACCAGTCAGTCAGTACACAGAGAGCATTTGTACAATGACATTTAAGTCCATTCATCAGTAAACAGAGACATTCAGTGTAACACGAGACAGTCAGTTCAGTAACACAGAGACCAGTCAGTCCAGAAACACAGGACCAAGATCAGTCAAGTAACACGAGACAGTCAGTCAGTAACAAAACAGGACCATCAGTCAGTAACACAGAGACCAGTGTCACTCAGTAACACAGAGACCAGTCAGTCAGTAACACAGAGACCAGTCAGTCAGTAAACACAGGGACCAGTCAGCTCAGTACACCAGGGACCGCAGTCAGTAACACAGGACCAGTCAGTCAGTACACAGGACAGGCAGTCATAACCAGAGACCATTCACTCAGTAACAACAGACCAGTCCAGTAACACAGAGACCAGTCAGTCAGTAAACACAGAGACCAGTCAACTCAGTAACAACCAGGAGACCAGTCAGTCCAGTAACACAGAGGACCATCACTCAGTAACACAGAGACCATTCACTCAGTAACACAGAGACCAGTCAGTAACACAGAAGAGACCAGCTCATAACACACAGACCAGTCAGTCAGTAACACAGAGACCAGTCAATCAAGTAACACAGACCAGTCAGTCAGTAACACAGGGACCAGTCAGTTACACAGAAGAACCATGTCACTCAGTAACAGAGACCAGTCAGTAACACAGAGACAGTCAGTCAGTATCACAGGAACCATCAGTCAGTGTAACACAGAGAGACCAGTCAGTCAGTATACACAGGAACCAGTCACGTAACAGAGAAAACAGAGACCAGAGCAGTAACACAGAGACAGTCAGTCAGTATCACAGGAACCAGTCAGTTCATGTAACAGAGAAAACAAGACCAGTCAGTCAGTAACACAGGACCAGTCAGTCAGTGTAACACAGAGGACCAGTCAGTCAGTATCACCAGAACCAGTCAGTCAAGGTGGTTAACAGAGAAAACAAAGACCAGTCAGTCAGTAAACACACAGGCACCAGTCAGCTAGTAACACAGAGACCAGTCAGTCAGTAACACAGAACCAGTCAGTCAGTGTAACAGAGAAAACAGAAGACAGTCAGTGAACAAGAAAACAAAGACAGATCGTCAGTAACACAAGACCAGTCATCAGTTAACAGAGAAAACAGAGACCAGTCAGTCATAAACAGAGACAGTCAGTCAGTTAACAGAAAAACAGAGACCAGTCAGTCAGTAACACAGAGATCCAGTCAGTCATGTAAACAGAGACCGTCAGTCAGTGTACAAGAAAACAGAGACCAGTCAGTCAGTAAGAGAGAGAGAGATAGAGCTCACTTGCACAACACACACTGGTGTTTGTCCCAAATGGCAGCCTATTCCCTGTCAAAAAGTGCACTATTTAGAGCAGTGGCAGTCAACTCTTACCCTATAGGACCGGAGCCTGCTGGTTTCTGTTCTATCTGATCAGTTAAATGCCACCCACCGTGGGTCCCAGCGTCTAAATCAGTCCTTGACTAGAGGGAATCACCCACCTGGTGTCCCAGGTCTAAATCAGTCCTTGGACCTAGGAGGGGAATCACCCACCTGGTGCCCCAGGTCTAAATCAGTCCTTGACTAGAGGGAATCACCCACCTGTGTCCCAGGTCTAAATCAGTCCTTGACTAGAGGGAATCACCCACCTGGTGTCCCAGGTCTAAATCAGTCTTGACTAGAGGGGAATCACCCACCTGGTGTCCCAGGTCTAAATCAGTCCTTGATAGAGGGAATCACCCACCTGGTGTCCCAGGTCTAAATCAGTCCTTGATAGAGGGAAATCACCCACCTGGTGTCCCAGTCCAATCAGTCCTTGATAGAGGGGAATCACCCACTGGTGCCAGGTCTAAATCAGTCCTTGACTAGAGGGGAATCACCCACCTGGTGTCCCAGGTCTAAATCAGTCCTTGACTAGAGGGGAATCACCCACCTGGTGTCCCAGGTCAAATCAGTCCTTGACTAGAGGGAATCACCACCTGGTGTCCCAGGTCTAAATCAGTCCTGACTAGAGGGGAATCACCCACCTGGTGTCCCAGGTCTAAATCAGTCCTGGACTAGAGGGAATCACCCACCTTGGTGCCCCTCTAGTCAAGGACTGATTTAGACCTGGGACACCAGGTGGGTGATTCCCCTCTAGTCAAGGACTGATTTAGACCTGGGACACCAGGTGGGTGCAATTAATGATCAGATAGAACAGAAAACCAGCAGGCTCCGGTCCTCATAGGGTAAGAGTTGACTGCCACTGCTCTAAATAGTGCACTATTTTGACCAGGGAATAGGGTGCCATTTGGGACAACACCCAGTGTGTGTTGTGCCAGTGAGTCTCTATCTCTCTCTCTCTTACTGACTGACTGGTCTCTGTTTTCTCTGTTACACTGACTGACTGGTCTCTGTGTTACACTGACTGACTGGTCTCTGTGTTACTGACTGACTGGTCTCTGGTTTCTCTGTTGACATGACTGACTGATCTCTGTGTTTACTGACTGACTGGGCTTTGTTTTCTCTGTTACACTGACCTGTCTCTGTTTCCTGCACTTACTAGGTCTTCTGGTACGACTGACGGTCTCTGTGTTTACTGGACTGATTGGTCCTGTTCGACTGCTCTTGTTTTCTCTGTTACACTGAACGACTGGTTCTCTGTTGAACTCGTTTTTTTTTAACGTGACTGACTGGTCCTGTGTTTACACTGACTGACTGGTCTTTGTTTATCTGTTACACTGACTGGTCTTCTGTTTTCTCTGTATGACATGGTTCCTGATACTTGACTGACTGTCTTCTGTGTTACTGGACTGCTGGGTCTCTGTGTTTATCTCTGTAACTGGACACTGGTGCCTGATGTATACTGCTGACTCGGTATCTTCCATGAATGTTACACTGACTCTGGACTCCTTGAGCCCTGTACACGTGGTACCGTCGGTTACTGACTTTTACTGTACTGACAGAATGGTCTCTGTGTTAGACTGACTGGTCTCCTGTGTCTGACTGACTTGGGCTTGTGTTCTGTGTTTGTGAAGGGGGACTGGTCCGGGGGCTGAGTGGACTGGGGGGGGCGTGTACGCTGGTCTCTCTTGGTACTGTGCGGTCCGTGTTCGACTGTGGCTTGTGTTTCTGCTGACGTTCTGGATCGGCTGATGTGGTGTGTAGTGAGGTTGGGTAGGGGGGGCTGGTGAAGTGGTGGTGGGGCTGGGACTATGTCCCTGTTGTTACTGCTGACTTCGGTCCTGTGTTACTGAGACTGGTCTCTGTCTGACTGACTGGCTCTGTGTTTACTGGACTGGTCTCCTGTGTACTGACTGGTCTCTTGTTATGGTTAATTCCGGTACTGAGTGAATGGTCTTCTGTGTTTACTGACTGACTGGTCTCTGTGGTTTACTGATTGTGGCTGCTCTGTGTTACTGTACTGACGGCTCTAGTGTTACTGACTGGTTCTCTGTGTTACTTGATGTGAAATGGTCTCTGTGTACTGAACCTGCTTTGGGTTCCCCTTGTGTATTACTGACTGACTTGGTCCCTGTGTTACTGACTGACTGGTTCCCTGGTTACTGATGCTGATCGGTCCCTGTGTTTACTTGATTGACTGGTCCTGTGTTACCTGACTGACTGGTCTCTGTGTTACTGAGGTGAACATGGTCTCTGTGTTACTGATGATGGTCCCTGTGTTACTGGACTACTGGTCTCCGTGTTACTGACTGACTGGTCCCTGTGTTACTGGACGACTGGTCTCTGTGTACTGAATCTGATGGTCTCTGTTGTTACTGGCTGAATGGTCTCTGTTTACTGATTGAATGGACTTAAATGTAAATGTAAATATGTCTCTGTGTTTACTGTGACTGGACTAGGTCCCTGTGTACTAGACTGACTTGTTCTCTGGTATACTGACTAGTGACTGGTCTCTGTGTACTGACTGTCTCTGTGTTACATGACTGACTGGGGTTCTGTGTAAGCTATGACTGCGTCTACGTTGACTGCTGGTCTACTATTTTACTGACTGTACTTACGTTGTCCTTGATATACTGGACTGGACTGGTCTCTGCTGTTACTGACTTTCGGTCTCTGTTTTCTCTGTGTACACTGACTGACTGGTTCCTGTGATACTGAGCTGACTGGATCTCTGTGTTACATCTGACTGATGGTTCCTTGTGATTTACTGACTGACTGGTCGGCTACTGTGTCTCGTGCTCTTACTGATGGGTGAATTGGTCTCTGGGTTAAGACTGGTGACTGGTCCCTTGTGTTACTGGACGACTTGGGTTCCCTGTGTTAGCTGCATTGGACTTGCGTCTCTGTGTATGCTGGATGGTCTCTGTGTCTAGCTCTGTTCGTTACTGCGGTCTCTGTGTTAACGTGTAGCTGGTCTCTTGTTTGTTTACTGAGGTGAATGGTCTCTGTGTTTCTGATGGTGACATTTGGTCTCTGTTACTGATCTGACTGCGGTCTCTTGTTGTTACTGAACTGAACTGGGTCTCTGTGGTTGCTGACTGACTGTGTCTCTTGGTGTTTTACTGTAACAGGTCTCTGTCGGTTCTTGTGATATTTTTGGCCGTGTTCTGACTGACTGGTCCCTGTGTTGATCTGACTGACTGGTCCTGTGGTTACTGACTGGGGAGTTGGTCCTTCTTGTGTACTGACTGACTGGTTCCCTGTGGTTTACTGGACTGGACTGGTGGTCTCCTGGTGTTATTCTGACTGAATTGGTTCTCCTGTGTTTACTGATGTGAATGGTCTCTCGTGTACTGACTACTGGTCCTCCTTGTCTGACTGTACTGGGTCCTGCTGGTACTGTTGCTGACTGACTGGTCCCTGTGTTACTGACTGCGGTCTCTGTGTTACTGACTGACTGGTCTTCTGTGTGTTACCTGAGGTGAATGGTCTCTGTGTTACTGAGTGAATGGTACTTAAATGTAATGTTAAATGTCTCTGTGTTTACTGCACTGACTGGTCCCTGTGTTTTACTGATCTGACTGCGTCTCCTGTTACTGACTGCACTGGTCTCTGTGTTACTGGACTGGTCTCTGTTGATTACTGAGTGTAATGTCTCTTTGTGTTCTGAGCTGACTGTCTCTGTGTTACTGACTGATCTGGTCCCTGTGTTACTGACTTGGACTGGTCCCTGTGGTTACTGACTGTACTGGTCTCCCTGTGTTATCGTGATCTGACTGGTCCCTGTTTACTACTGACTTCCCTGTGTTACTGGATCTGATGGTCTCTGTGTTACTATCTGACTGTCTCTCTGTGTTACTGGAGTGAAATGGTTCTGTGTTATACTTTGATGACTGGTCCCCTGTGTTACTGACTGACTGGTCTCCTGTGTTTACTGACTTGACTGCGTCCCTGTGGTTCCTTGACTGGACTGTTCTCTGTAGTTACTGACTGGACTGGTTCTCTGTTTTACGAGTGAATGGTCTCTGTGTTACTGAGTGATATGGTCTCTTGTGTTACTGACTGACTGGTCCCTCTGTTACTGACTGACTGGTCTTCTGTGTTACTGACTGGACTGGTTCTCTGTGTACTAACTTGGTTCTCTGTGTTACTGAGTGAATGGTCTCTGTCGTACTTGACGTATCTGGTCTCCCGGTGTTACTGACTGACTGGTCCCTGTGTTACTGACTGACTGGTCTCTGTGTTTCTGACTGACTGTTTCCTGTTCTCTCTGTGACTGACTGACTGTTTCTCTGTCTTGTCCGTAGGGAGCTGCGGGAGAAGATCCAGCCAGAGATCATGGAGCTGATCAAACAACAGAGGCTCAACCGTCTATGTGACGGAACCTGTTTCAGGAAGATCAGCAGCCGCCGGAGGCAAGGTGGGGGTGACACACACACACACACACACACACACACACACAACTTACTTGGACTGCCTCCTCCGTCACTATTTGCCTCTGTGATTGGGTCAGTAATGGCTCTGTCGCTGTGAATCAAGAAAACACACACACACACACAAATGTGTGTTCCAAACCAAACTTTAAGAACACCTTCCTAATATTGAATTGCGCAATCCATGTCTCAAAGCTTAATTTATCTGTCTCCCCCCTTTCATTTACACTGATTGAAGTGGATTTAATAAGTGACATCAATAAGAGATCATAGCTGTCACCTGGATTCACCTGGTCAGTCTATGTCAAGGAAAGAGTAGGTGTCCTTAATGTTTTGTGTAGTCAGTGTTTAACACAGTGTCAGGAATTTACTAAGACAGCCTACTGCTTCCAAAAGCAGCTAATATCTGAGCTGTGTGGCCCTTACCTTTTTGTCTGGAGCGGTTTCTGTCCCCAGCTCTACAGTTCCACTGAGCCTCATTGCTCTGAAGTGCATGAATCGATTTCACTAATGCAGGAACGGCCTAATTAAATTCCCGGCCGGGCTTCTGAAGCTCTTCCCCGGTCATCTCAGAGTTCTGGAATAGACATGAAGTTGGTTAGTGTGACTCTTCAGAACCTTTGGACCCAGATAGAACCAGTTCCTTCAGTGCTGCGGATGTATGGGATGTCTGAGGGAAATGTGGGGCGTTTTATCTGTTAGTGACTCCTCGTTTGTTGGCGTCGTGTGTTCCAGGTCCCACATTCTACATAGCTTTTATTAACAGTAACATGAAAATCCCTCCTCTCAGTAGAAGCTTAGTTTATGTCTGTGTTCCCAAATGGCAACCTATTCACTACTTTTGACTAGCGCCCTATTGGTCCTGGTCAAAAGTAGTGCACTTTAAAGGGAATAGGGTTCCATTTGGGACAGAGAATATCTCCCTGTCCTTGATTTAACTGTGGCGGTGGAATGGAAGCCTGTTCATCCTTTCCCTGTAAATGACTGTGGAGCTGGAGGACAGATGAAGCGTTTACACTTCAGAGTGGAGTGTTTGGGGAGCATTGAGCCTAATATCCTTTTTCACACTGACTGACTGGCTCCTCCGTTCTCTCTCCCTGCTCCCCGTCCTCCGTCTCTCTCTCCCTGTCCTCCTCCGTTCTCTCTCCCTGTCCTTCCTCCGTCCTCCCTCCTTTGTCCTCCTCCGTCTCTCTCCCTGTCCTCCCCGTCTCTCCCTCTCCCTGTCCTCTCCCGTCTCTCTTCTCCTCGTCCTCCTCCGTCTCTCTCCCTGTCCTTCCTCCGTCCTCTCCCTGTTCC
>NC_036869.1:2721124-2723876 GCF_002910315.2 Salvelinus sp. IW2-2015 | reverse complement strand
CTGGGGTAGGCTTGGACACTAGCAGAGAGAGGAGAGGAGCAGGAGAGGAGAGGATATATGGAGAGGAGAGGAGAGTTATGGAGAGGAGAGGAGAGGAGAGGAAGAGGAAGAGGAGAAGGAGAGGAGAGGAGAGGAGAGGGAGAGAGAGGTTGATTTGGGGAGCTCTTATCGGTTAGCACCGTCTATAATGTGCGTTACTTTCACCAGCCGGGAGAGGATTAAATTTCTTCGCCCCACCCTTGACCAGGACTTCCGTCTTCTCCCTGTCCTCCTCCGTCTCTCGTTCCTGTCTCCTCTGTCTCTCTCCCTGTCCTCTGCTCCTGTCTCTCTCCTGTCCTCCTCGGTCCTCTCTTCCCTGGTCCTCTCTCGTTCTCTCTTCCCTTGTCTCCTCCGTCTCTCCCTGTGCCTCCTCCGTCTCTCCCTGTCCTCCTCCGTCTCTCCTCCCTTGTTCCTCCTCGTCTCTCTCCCTCCTCCTCCTGTCTCTCTTCCCTGTCCTCCTCCCGTCTCTTCTCCTTCCTCCCTCCGTCATCTCTCACCTGTCCGTCCTTCCCGCGTCTCTCTCCCTGTCCTCCTCTGTCTCTCTCCCTGTACCTACCTACCCGTCTTCTCTTACCCTGTCCTCCGTCCGTCCGTTCTCCCTGTCACTCCTCTGTCCTCTCCCTGTCCTCCTCCGTCTCTCTCTGCTCCTCCTCCGTCTGCTCTCCCTCGATCCTACCCTCCGTCTCTTCCTCCCCTGTCCCTCCTCGCGTTCTTCTTTCTCCCTGTCCTCCTCCGTCTCGTCTTCCCTTGTCCTCCTCGTCTTCCGTCGTGTCCGTTCCTCCGTCTTCTCTCCCTTGTCCCTCCTCCGCCTCTCTCTCCCTGTCTCCTCCTCGTCTCTCTCCCTGTCCTCCTCCGTCTCTCTCCCTGTCCTCCTCCGTCTCTCTCCTTGTCCTCCTCCGTTCTCTCTCCCTGTCCTCTCCGTCTCTTCCCTGTCCTCCTCCGTTCTCTCTCCCTGTCCTCCTCCGTCTCTCTCCCTGTTCCTCTCCGTTTCTCTCCCTGTCCTCCTCGCTCGTCTCTTCTCCCCGTCTCCTTCTCTCTCTCCCGTCCTCCTCCGTCTCTTCTCCCTGTCCTCCTCCGTCTCTCTCCCTGTCCTCCTCCTGTCTCTTCCCTCCCTGTCCTCCTCTGCTCTCTTCTCTCGCGCTCTCTTTCATGCACCACACACACACAGGTTACGTAGTTTGTGTAGGTACCCTGGAAGCTCTGTCGTCCCAGCCAGGGCCCTGTTGCTGTTGGCTGTCTGCCACCACACTGTAGTGAGCACAACTGAAGAATTAGTATAACTGCAAGATTCCACACCTCCACCCGACACTTTCCAAGTCGGCTCATTCCTAAAGGACTCCTCTCAAATCATATTTCCCACATACAATATACGTATACAAATCGCTAAGTGTGAGGCCGGAACAGTTTTTAGGAGTCTCTAAAAGCTGTAGATATCTACAGTGCCTTCAGAAAGTATTCACACCCCTTGACTTTTTCCACATTATGTTTACAGCCCTGAACATTTACAAAATGGCCATCAATGGATCCTCCGTCTCTCTCCCTGTCCTCCTCCGTCTCTCTCCCTGTCCTCCTCCGTCTCTCTCCCTGTCCTCCTCCGTCTCTCTCCCTGTCCTCCTCCGTCTCTCTCCCTGTCCTCCTCTGTCTCTCTCGCGCTCTCTTTCATGCACACACACACACACAGGTTACGTATTGTTGAGGTACCCTGGAAGCTCTGTCGTCCCAGCCCAGGGCCTGTGTGCTGTTGGCTGTCTGCCACCACACTGTAGTGAGCACAACTGAAGAATTAGTATAACTGCAGATCCACACCTCCACCCGACACTTTCCAAGTGCTTCATTCCTAAAGGACTCCTCTCAAATCATATTTCCACATACAATATACGTATACAAATCGCTAAGTGTGAGGCCGGAACAGTATTAGGAGTCTCTAAAAGCTGAGTATCTACAGTGCCTTCAGAAAGTATTCACACCCCTTGACTTTTTCCACATTTATTTGTATTACAGCCTGAATTTAAAATGGATTAAATGGAGATTTTGTGTCACTGAAAAACTCACAGCTGTAATCGTTGCCAAAGGTGATTCTAACAATGTATTGACATGGGGGTGTGAATACTTATCTAAATTAGATATTTCTGTATTTCATTTTCAATAAATTTGCTAAAGTTTCTAAAAACATGTTTTCACTTTGTCATTATGGGGTATTAAGTGTGTAACGGTGATGGAAAAAATATATTAGAGCCTGAATTCAAAATTGATCAAACACAACAAATGTTGAATAAGTCAAGGGGTGTGAATACTTTCTGAAGGCCCTGTAGCTGACAAACAGCATCAGTCTGGGGCCCCTGTCTTTCAAGTACAGATGCCTACTGTATGTGGAAAATACAGATACTTATATATGTTTACATATAAATCATTACAAGCAATATGGGTACAAGGGCCATTATGTTGTATGCCAGCATCACGTGTACCAAAAGTGCATCCAAAATCATAAAAAAATATATTTTCTTAGTCAATTATGTAGCTAAGAAATAAATGGTGAATTGAAGAGTAGTTGTATCTCAACAGCTGAGGAAACAGAAACAATAACAATCTGAGCAGCATTATGTCTGGAGGCTAGATATCTCCAGTCTAGATAGCTCCAGTCTAGATAGCTCCAGTCTAGATAGCTCCAGTCTAGATAGCTCCAGTCTAGATAGCTCCAGTCTAGATAGCTCCA
>NC_036869.1:2665313-2717786 GCF_002910315.2 Salvelinus sp. IW2-2015 | reverse complement strand
TGGACTATGTACAGCTGCAGCGATCGGTTAGCTGCTCAGATAGCTGATGTTTAAAGTTGGTGAGGTTAATATCAGTCTCCAGTTCCAGTCATGACCCAGAGCAGTACTGGTGTTGCTTACAATTACTCACATTTCTCCTGTAGAGAGTCATGGGGCACTCTTCCTGAGGGTGTCTCTCTCCAGATCTCCATAGTGCAGGACTTTATGGTTCGGAGACAGTCGACAGTACCAGAACTTATCTATGGAAGAGAGAGAGAGAGAGAGAAAAGGACCAGCATAAAGACCAACAAACCTGGTGAACAGAACCACTAATACATCTAGATTGTGTATTACTGTATAGACCAGAACCACCCCAAAGCATATGGATGTGACTTTCTAAAGGCAGCAACACAAAAACACAACAACCCTAACACTACCTAACACTATCCCATATGGACCAGTCAGACACAGACAGTACCTGATTCAGGTATGATATATCATATACTTTATTGTCCTAGAGGGGACATTTGTGTGATACTGCTTCCACATAAAATACACAAACACATAGAATCACAGAACAACAGCCTATCATACCCCCCTCCCAGCCAGGCCAGACTGTGAATCCCTACAGGCCAGACTGTGAGCCCTACAGGCCAGACTGTGAAGCCCTACAGGCCAGACTGTGAAGCCCTACAGGCCAGACTGTGAAGCCCTACAGGCCAGACTGTGAAAGCCCTAACAGGCCAGACTGTGAAGCTCTACAGGCCAGACACCAGTCCGTTATTGCCGTCTCCCTGTTGTTAGCAGTTTATTGACAGGGGGACAAAATAATGTTCAGCCTGCATCTAGGCGCCCTATAGCACCTTCCCAGTGGCATCATCTGGAACTCTGTGTTCAGTGCTGTGTGGGGATGATTGGACCTTTCTGGCCTGTCTGATGATGGTCTCCTGGAAAATGTTTTCACTGTGTACCACTATGGGGCTGTGGTGTGTGATGTTTCTCATGGGATGTGGTGTGTGATGTTCTCATGGGCTGTGGTGTGTGATGTCTCAGTGGGCTGTTGGTGGTGTGATGTTCTCATGGGCTGTGGTGTGTGATGTTTCTCATGGCTGTGGTGTGTGATGTTCCTCATGGGCTGTGGTGTGTGAGTTCTCAGTTGTGGATGGTCTAGCGTGACTGATAGCACCCGCACTGGGGTGGGGCCGGCTGGCACACAGGTTGGCATGCCTGGCACTGTGGGCAGGCTCCTGTAGAGCAAGGCCTGGCACTTTATTCTCTACCCATTATGCATGTCCCTGAAGAGACAGAACTAGGCTGAGACCGGGGAGGGTTGGGTTGGCGCGCAGGAGCACACAGTCCAAATCCTAATTGCTGAGAATAGACATTTGCAGCAGGGAGGCTGGCACTGGTCTGTGGGGAGTGGCTTGTGCGTTGCCTAGTGTAGTGGTGGTGTGAGAAGAAAGACTGACTGCTTAGGGAGCAGAGAGAGAGGGAGAGAAGAGAGAAGAGAGAGAAAGAGGAGAGAAGAAGCAAGAGAGGAGAGAAGAGAGGTAGAGAGAGAAAGAGAGGGTAGAGAGTAGAGAGAGAGAGGTAGAGAGAGAGAGGTAAGAGAGAGAGAGTGAGAGAGAAAGAGAGGTAAAGAGGGTAGAGAGAGAAAGAGAGAGGTAAGAGAGGTAGATGAGGGTAGAGAGAGAGAGGTAGAGAGAGAGGGGTAGAGAGGTAGAGAGAGAAAGAGAGGTAAAAGAGAGAGAGAGTTAAGAGAGAAAGAGAAGAGAAAGAGTAGAGAGAGAGAGGTAGAGCGAGAAAGAGAGAGAGAGAGGTAAAAGAGAGAGAGGTAGAGAGGTAGAGAGAGAGGTAGAGGAGAGAGAGAGAGAGAGAGAGGTAGAGAGAAGGGTAGAGAGAGAAAGAGAGGTAAAGAGAGTAGAGAGAGAAAGCGAGAGAGGTAAAGGAGAGAGAGAGAGAGGAAAGAGAGAGAGGAGAAGAGGGGAAGAGAGGAGAGAGAGTGAAAGAGAGCGAGAGCGAGAGCGAGAGAGAGAGCGAGAGAGAGAGCGAGAGAGAGAGAGAGCGAGAGAGAGAGCGAGAGAGAGCGAGAGAGAGAGCGAGAGACGAGAGAGCGAGAGCGAGAGAGAGAGCGAAGAGAGGAGCGAGAAGAGAGAGCGAGAGAGGAGAGCGAGAGAGAGAGCGAGAGGGAGAGAGCGAGAGAGCGAGGGAGAGAGCGAGGGAGAGAGCGAGGGAGAGAGCGAGGAGAGAGCGAGGGAAGAGAGCGAGGGAGAGAGCGAGGGAGAGAGCGAGGGAGAGACGAGGGAGAGAGCGAGGGAGAGAGCGAGGGACACGAGAGGAACGAGAGCGAGGGACGAGAGAGAGGAGAGAGCGAGAAAGAGGAGAGAAGAGAGTGAGAGGATTCCTCTCTCTCTCTACCTCTCTACCTCTCTTTCTCTCTCTACCTCTCTTTCTCTCTCTCTTGCTCTCTTTCTCCTCTTTCTCTCTCTCTCTTTCTCTCCTCTCTCTCTGCTCCCTAAGCAGTCAGTCTTTCTTCTCACACCACCACTACACTAGGCACGACACAGCCACTCCCCACAGACCAGTGCCAGCCTCCCTGCTGCCAAATGTCTATTCTCAGCAATTAGGATTTGGACTGTGTTGTCCATGCGAGCGCCAACCAACCCTCCCCGGTCTCCAGCCTAGTTCTGCTCTTCCAGGGACATGCATAATGGGTAGAGAATAAAGTGCCAGGCCTTGCTCTACAGGAGGCCTGCCCACAGTGCCCAGGCATGCCAACCTGTGTGCCAGCCGGCCCCACCCCAGTGCCGGGTGCTATCAGTCACGCTAGCCACCTCCGACACATGAGAACATCACACACCACAGCCCATGAGAACATCACACACCACAGCCCATGAGAACATCACACACCACAGCCCATGAGAACATCACACAACCACAAGCCATTGAAGAACATCACCACACACCACAGCCCATGAGAACATCACACACCACTCCCATGAGAACATCACACACCACAGCCCCATAGTGGTACACAGTTGAAAACATTTTCCAGGAGACCATCATCAGACAGGCCAGAAAGGTCCAATCATCCCCACACAGCACTGAACACAGAGTTCCAGATGATGCCACTGGGAAGGTGCTATAGGGCGCCTAGATGCAGGCTGAACATTATTTTGTCCCCCTGTCAATAAAACTGCTAAACAACAGGGAGACGGCAATAACGGACTGGTGTCTGGCCTGTTAGAGCTTCACAGTCTGGCCTGTAGGGCTTCACAGTCTGGCCTGTAGGGCTTCACAGTCTGGCCTGTAGGGCTTCACAGTCTGGCCTGTAGGGATTCACAGTCTGGCCTGGCTGGGAGGGGGGTGTATGATAGGCTGTTGTTCTGTGATTCTATGTGTTTGTGTATTTATGTGGAAGCAGTATCACACAAATGTCCCCTCTAGGACAATAAAGTATATGATATATCATACCTGAATCAGGTACTGTCTGTGTCTGACTGTCCATATGGGATAGTGTTAGGTAGTGTTAGGGTTGTTGTGTTTGGTGTTGCTGCCTTTAGAAAGTCACATCCATATGCTTTGGGTGGTTCTGGTCTATACAGTAATACACAATCTAGATGTATTAGTGTCTGTTTCACCAGGTTTGTTGGTCTTTATGCTGGTCCTTTTCTCTCTCTCTCTCTCTCTCCATAGATAAGTTCTGGTACTGTCGACTGTCTCCGAACCATAAAGTCCTGCACTATGGAGATCTGGAGGAGACCCCTCAGGAAGAGGTGCCCCATGACTCTCTACAGGAGAAATGTGAGTAATGTGAGCAACACCAGTACTGCTCTGGGTCAGTGACTGGAACTGGAGACTGATATTAACCTCACCAACTTTAAACATCAGCTATCTGAGCAGCTAACCGATCGCTGCAGCTGTACATAGTCCATCTGTAAATAGCCCACCCAATCTACCTACCTCATCCCCATATTGTTTTTATTTACTTTTCTGCTCTTTTGCACACCAGTATTTCTACTTGCACATCATCATCTGCACATCTATGACTCCAGTGTTAATTTGCTAAATTGTAATTACTTCGCTACTATGGCCTATTTATTGCCTTACCTCCTCACGCCATTTGCACACACTGTATATAGACTTTCTTTTTTTCTATTGTGTTTTTGACTGAATGCTTGTTTATTCCATGTGTAACTCTGTGTTGTTGTTTGTGTCACACTGCTCTGCTTTATCTTGGACAGGTCGCAGTTGTAAATGAGAACTTGTTGTCAACTAGCTTACCTGGTTAAATTAAGGTGAAATTTAAAAAAAAATGTAAAAACAAACTGACTGTCAGTTTTCTTGTTTTCTTTTTTTTAACTAAGTGCAACTTGCAAAAGAATAGTTTACTGCCAGGGTGCCTGACGAAGATGGTTGTTAGTGACGTTGTTAGTAGTTCATGTAGCCGGTCAACAGAATAGCAGTTGACACTAAATCTAACGGATGATTATGAGAGGACGTTATTCTTGATGTTGACGTTCCTCTCTTCCTCTTCCCGTAGTGCCTGTGGCCGATATCAAAGCGGTGGTCACTGGTAAGGACTGTCCTCACATGAAGGAGAAGGGAGCTCTGAAGCAGAACAAGGTGAGTGTGCATACAGTATCTGTCTGTGTATGTGTCTTATATAACAGTATCTGTCTGTGTATGTTTGTCTTATATCACAGTATCTGTCTGTGTTTCTGTGTCTTATATAACGGTATCTGTCTGTGTGTATGTGTCTTATATCACAGTATCTGTTCTGTTGTGTATGTGTCTTATAATAACAGTATCTGTCTGTGTGTATGTGTTTAATTAAACAGTATCTGTCTGTGTGTATGTGTCTAATATAACAGTATCTGTCTGTGTGTATGCGTCTTATATTTTAGTATCTGTCTGTGTTTTCTGGTGTCTTATATAACAGTATCTGTCTGTGTATGTGTGCCTTATATAACAGTACAGTTTACAGTGCTGTGAAAAAGTATTTGCCCCCTTTCTAATTGTCTCTACTTTTGCATATTTTTGATATGGAATGTTATCAGATCTTCAACCAAAACCTAATATTAGAGAAAGGGAACCTGAGGGAACAAATAACACAACAATTACAGATTTATTTCATTTTTATCATAAACAAAGTTATGCAACACCAATGCCCCTTCGATCCTGGGCTGTATCACAACCGGCCATGATCGGGAGTACCATTGGGCGGTGCACAATTGGACCGGCATCGTCCAGGTTAGGGGAGGGTTCGGTCGGCTTAGGCCGTCATTGTAAATAAGAATTTGTTCTTAACTGATTTGCCTAGTTAAATAAAATAAATTCAAATAGGTCAGTGTATCTGTGCCTTATATGATAACATGATAGCCAACTCAATATCAAGGTATATCAACCCACTATCAAAGTAGATGTTGACATGCCAGCCTAGTTAAACCCAAATCCCTCTATCTTCGATGTATATACATCTTAACCAAGGTGAAATAGGCTGGCAGGACTGAACACAGCTGTCTGCTGGTACGAAAGCCCAGCCCCAGCCTCCGCAGGTCCTGTCTGCTGGTACGAAAGCCCAGCCCCAGCCTCCGCAGGTCCTGTCTGCTGGTACGAAAGCCCAGCCCCAGCCTCCGCAGGTCCTGTCTGCTGGTACGAAAGCCCAGCCCCAGCCTCCGCAGGTCCTGTCTCCGTACTGACTAGAAACCAATACATTCTGCTGACACTGACAGATTAGGTCCTGTAAATATAGCCTTGAAGACAAAGGAGCACCGCTCCTCCCTCGCCAGGACCTTTATTACTCTGTCGATAAATCTGGTGTCTGAAAGAATGGGCCTACAGGTCTGTGGGCTGGCTGGATGGATGACTGGATGGATGACTGGACCTTGTTTGGGCTGTTTGAATGAGAACACGAGCAGAGCAACATTCATTAGTCAAGCTGTAAGACAGAAAAAGTAACCTCTGTGGTCACGGGCAGCGCAGCCATAGACCTAGGATTCGTCTCTAATGGCACCCTATTCCCTATGGGCCTTGGTCAAAAGTGTACTATATAGGTAATAGGGTTGTGGTCAAAAAAGTGCACTATACAGGGTGCCATTTGGGACGCGGAATCCCTCTACAGTATACTGGGCCTGGGAGATGGAGAGCCAGGGTACAGTTCAGAAATATCTGTCTGTCAGGCCTATTGGATTGACCTATCGTGTTGAATCAAATACAACATATCCCATAGTACTAGGACACACATACAGTAGGTGCTCTGGATCAATGCGCTTCCACCATCTATGTGGTTGCGTGCCATATGCTACAGAATTTATCATTAGTTCTGCGGCATTTGATGACAAGCGAGAGACATCTGTTTCAAAGGAGCCGTAACAAATGAGACATCAGCTCTCCTTCAGTGTTCTCTGTGTGGAACTCTCTCAGGTGTCCCTATGCATTCCCCCTCTGACTCATTGTTTGCGTCCCCCTGTGTACTTCTGACCAGTGTGGAGAACACAATAAACTGATCCAAAGTCAGCTTTTGTGTGTTTTCTCTCTAAGGATTAAGTTAGACTCTAGGGGCAACTTTACTCCTGTGTTGGATAACCATACGTCTCAAAGTGCCTTTGCATCCCAGTTTGTCCCCTAGCTGTCCCCCTGCTCGGTGTGTCCCGTCCCCTGTCCCCTGGCACCCAGCATGTGGGGCTGGCACACACATGACAGCCAAACCATCTGATGTTGGAGTGGCTGGGGAGAGAACGTGTTATAGAGGCACAGTGGGAGGGATGCACACACTGGAGTGGTGAGGAGCTCATTAGCATGTTAGTGACAGTGCTACATTTGAACTCCCTCCTTCTGTCTCTCTCTCCTCTCCTTCTCTCCCTTCCCCTCCTCTCTTTCTCCCCTCTCTCTCTCCCTCCTTATCTCCATCTATCACTCTGTCACTCCCACATTCTCCCTCCCTCCCTGTCTCTCTCTCCCCCTCTCGCTACAGGAGGTTCTGGAGCTGGCCTTCTCTGTCCTCTACGAGTCAGACGAGTATTTAAACTTCATCGCTCCGGACAAGCATGAGGTAAGCACTGAGCAGATGGCACAGTCACCCAGCCAATGACAGGATTCAGAGATGGACTGAGAGGAAGTCAATGGAGGTTGTCCATTCTACAGCACGACGTGGAACACTTAATGTTAATACACTGATGTAAGGTTGTGTGTGTCTGTGTGTCTCTCTGTCTGTGTGTCTGAGTGTGTGTACTCATCCTCTCCTGTCTCTCCTCAGTACTGTGTGTGGACGGACGGTCTGAACGCCCTCCTGGGAAAGGAGATGACCAGTGACTTCACCAAGTCAGACATGGACACCCTGCTCTCCATGGAGATGAAGCTCCGCCTCCTCGATCTGGAGAACATCCAGATTCCAGAGGCCCCTCCCCCAATTCCCAAGGAGCCTAGCAACTATGACTTTGTTTATGACTGCAACTAACTAACCAACCGATCAAAATCCCCTAGCTACTGTACTGGACCTACCAACTCTCTCTTTCCTAAAACGGCAACTGGAAAAAAGAAAAAGAAACTAATGACGATGAAAATTATGAGTGACAGAAAAAGGATTCTATTGAACTAGTTTCCTTACTTCTTGCTATACTTGCTAAACTTTCTTTTTGAATTAAAGGGTGCGATTTAATACGTTTGCGGCGCTTAATGACTCTTTGCGGCACTAGGTGGCCCACTGACTGAATCATCACGTCACCATGGAGGACAAACCAGGAAGCATCCATATGGGTCCTTTGGGTCCTAAACATTCTCAACATTCTCTAAACGTTGTTGTTTGGTCATCGCTCTCCAAGATGTCTTCACAGTCTTCTTCTCACCTCAACCCTGCGCACTCTTCTCTCCTCCTTCACTGAAGAATCTGCCATTTGCTTGGGGTTTGTTGTAGAAACTCTCTTTGATAAACGCTTGGTTGTCCTTTTTCGTTTTGTTGATTTTCTACAGACTGTTGGATGAGAGGTGTGGCGTTTTTATAAAAATATAAAGAAGTGCTGGGGACGTTAGTCTTTAGTTCTCCAACGTTCTTTGTGCGTTCAAAATGGCACCCTATTTCCTAAATAGTGCACTACTTTTAGTGCACTATATAGGGAATAAAGTAGTGCACTATATAGGGAATAGGGTGCCATTTCAGAAGCAGGCTCGGTCTCCCATTCACGCTTACGTGGCAGCTAATGTCTCTGAGAGGAAGAAAGGATCAAGTGTATTTAAGATGTTGAAGTGTGTATTAATACTTTTCTCCCTGGTATCTTTCTGCATACTTCACATACTGTGTAGACTGTTACAATACGTGTGTCATTCTAAAACCTGACACTGTTATACAATACGGGAAACTGCCTCTGAAGTTCCTGAAATCTTCTATCCTATATCACGGCTGCTTTGACCATGCTGTATACCCAAACAAACACAACTGTAATACATGCTTGCTCAGACATACACATCTCTCTTTCCTCCAACTTGATACCGTTCGATCAGGCTCGATTATGACTGCTGTAACTTTTCAAAGCAATATTGAGCAACAACAAAAAAAAATGTTAAGCTGATGGTGTAATTTAGTGATATTTGTGATGCTGCCAAGTAGTCAGTATTGGGGACGTTTGCGTTTTTAGTAAAGGGAAGTTGTTCTCTGTTTGTTTTCAAGAACTATGTGGCCGTCAATTTGGAGGTTCATGGAAATGTAATTTAAAAGCAAATCATGAGTCAACATTTTTAATATGATTTATTATTTTCCCTATTTAATACCTTCAGATGTTCGTCTCTAGGTCTGAAAGCCCCTCAACCTGCTGTTTACATTAAAGATTTAAGGAAACTGACCTCTTGTTGCATTGTCCGTGTCTTTATCTACACTGAACAAAAATATAAACACAACGTGCTACAATTTCACTGAGTTATAGTTCATATAAAGAAATCAGTCAATAAAAATGTATTAATTAATTAGGTTCTAATCTATGAATTTCATATGACTGGGACTATAAATATGCATCTGTTGGTCACAGATACCTTAAAAAAAAAAAAATTGAACTGGAACACGCTGTCATACACTACTGTGACCCAGAGCATCTCAAATGTGCTCAGTGGGGGACATGTCTTGTGAGTATGCAAGCCGTGGAAGAACTGAGACACATTTTAACCTTCCAGGAATTGTGTACCGATCCTTGCGACATGGGGAATTTTAGTGCTGAAACATGAGGTGATAGGGGCGGATGAATGGTACAACAATGGGCCTCGGGATCTCTGCATTCCAATTGCTATCGATAAAATGCAATTGTATTCATTGTCCGTAGCTTATTCCTGCCCATATCATAACCCCACCGCCACCATGGGGCACTCTGTTCACAACGTTGACATCAGCAAACCGCTCGACTCACACAACGCCAGCCAGGTAGAGTTGAAACTGGGATTAATCCGTGAAGAGCACACTTCTCCAGCATGCCAGTGGCCATCGAAGGTGAGCATTTGCCCACTGAAGTCGGTTATGACGTCGAACTGTAGTCAGGTAAAGACCCTGTTCAGGTTGACGAGTATGCAGATGAGCTTCCCTGAGTTTCTGACAATTTGTGCAAAAATTCTTCAATTGTGCAAACCCACATCTTCATCAGCTATCCGGGTGGCTCGTGTCAGACAATCCCGCAGGTGATGAAGCCAGATGTGGAGGTCCTGGCCTGGCGTGGTTACATGTGGTCTGCGGTTGTGAGGCCGGTTAGACGTACTGACAAATTCTCTTAAACAACATTGGAGGGAGCTTAATGCAGAGAAATGAACATTCAATTATCTGGCAACCGCTCTGGTGAACATTCCTGCAGTCAGCAAACCAATTGCACGCTCCCTAAAAACTTGAGACCTCTGTGGCGTTGTGTGACAACTGCACATTTTAGAGTGGCCTTGTATTGTCCCCAGCACAAGGTGCACCTGTGTAATGACCATGCTGTTAAATCAGCTTTTTGATATGCCACACCTGTCAGGTGGATGGATTATCTTGGCAAAGGATAAATGCTCACTAACAGGGATGTAAACACATTTGTGAGAAAATAATTGAGAGACGTAAGCTTTTTGTGAGTATGGAACATTTCTGGGATCTTTTATTTCAGCTTATTAAACATGGGACCAACACTTTACATGTTGTGTTTATATTTTTGTTCAGTATAGTATGAGCTGGTTATAATATATTTGGTCCATGCCACCAAATCTCCTGTCACACAAGATACTCATACTGCAACATTTATTGTTGATATGGCTTTCTATACAGTTGATTTTGAAGAATTGGTGAGACTTCTCTATGTACTGTACGTGGCAGTCTCTTGGATTAGAGTTCTTCGACAGACGAGAGCGAGACGGAAAGAGAGAGTGAGATGAGCGGCAGTGACGCCCTGGTCTCGCTGCCTGGTTGTACATACTCTGCTGTGTTTGGGCATATTTATTATTATCTTATCTTTACACAGGTGACAGTGGTTCTTTCTCCCTCTCCACGCTGAACTCTCCCCCATACACACACTCGCTTTTCTGTGGGGGAATCTCTGTGGCTCGACCCAATGGAGTCTGTCTGGACAATGTTCCATTCTGTCCATAGACTCCTGAGGGAAGACTGTTCATTTGTTAATGGAAGATGATTTCCCTGGTCATTTTCATATAGTTTGATATTTGTCAGCATTCAACATCTCGCTCGCTCGCTCTCACACACACAACACACACACACAACACACAACACACACACACACACACACACCACACACACACACACACACACACACACACACACACACACACACACACACACACACACACACACACAGAGTTTATATTTAAGCAGCAGGTCACCCCGGAATACACTCCATTTGTCCCTGTACTGTGGTGCTGGCCTGATCAGGCCTGTTGGCTGATAAGTGGATTAGTCACAGTGGCTGATGGCTCTGATGTGCCTCTGGTAATATGTGGATAATAGAGGGACAGAGTGCCCTCCTCCCTCCCACCTCTTCCTCCTGTGCCACCCTCCCTCATTCTCTTGTTTTTTCTCCGTCTCACTCGCTATCGATCAAATCAAATTGTATTTGTCACATACACATGGTTAGCAGATGTTAATGCGAGTGTAGCGAAATGCTTGTGCTTCTAGTTCTGACAATGCAGTATATATTAACAAGTAAATCTAACAAATTCACAACAACTACCTTATACACACAAATGTAAAGGAATGAATAAGAATATGTACATATAATATATTGGATGAGCAATGGTCGTGCAGCATAGGCAAGATGCAGTAGATGGTATGAGCAGTATATACATATGAGATGAGTGATGTAGGATATGTAAACATTAATAAAGTGGCATTACTTAAGGTGAATAGTGATACCTTTATTAGGTCCATTTATTAGTGTTCAGAGATTTGAGTATGTATGTTGACAGCAGCCTCTCTATGTTAGTGATGGCTGTTAACAGTCTGATGGCCTTGAGATAGAAGCTGTTTTTCAGTCTCTGGGTCCCAGCTTGATGCACCTGTACTGACCTCGCCTTCTGGATGGTAGCGGGGTGAACAGGCAGTGGCTCGGATGGTTGTTGTCCTTGATCTTTTTGGCTTTCCTGTGAAATCGGGTGTTGTAGGTGTCCTGGAGGGCAGGTAGTTTGCCCCCCGGTGAAGTGTTGTGCAGACCGCACTACCGTCTGGAGAGCCTTGCGGTTGAGGGTGGTGAAGTTGCCGTACCAGGCAAGTGATACAGCCCGACAGGATGCTCTCGATTGTGCATCTGTAAAAGTTTGAGTGTTTTGGGTGACAAGCCAAATTTCTTCAGCCTCCTGAGGTTGAAGAGGCACTGTTGTGGGGGTGCTCCCTCTGCTGTTTCCTGAAGTCCACGATCATCTCCTTTGTTTTGTTGACATTGAGTGAGAGGTTATTTTCCTGACACCACACTCCCACAGCCCTCACCTCCTCCCTGTAGGCTGTCTCGTCGTCGTTGGTAATCAAGCCTACCACTGTAGTGTTGTCTGCAAACTTGATGATTGAATTGGAAGCGTGCATGGCCACGCAGTCATGGGTGAACAGGGAGTACAGGAGAGGGCTGAGAACGCACCCTTGTGGGGCCCCAGTGTTGAGGATCAGCGGGGTGGAGATGTTGTTACCTACCTTCACCACCTGGGGTGAAGCATGTGGGGACAACAGACTGGGATAGGGATTGATTGAATATGTCCGTAAACACACCAGCCAGCTGGTCTGCACATGCTCTGAGGACGCGGCTAGGGATGTCGTCTGGGCCGGCAGCCTTGCGAGGGTTAACACGTTTAAATGTTTTACTCACGTTGGCCATGGAGAAAGAGAGCCCACAGGCTTTGGTGTCAGTGGCACTCTATTGTCCTCAAAGCGATGAAAGAAGTTGTTTAAATTGTTTGGGAGCAAGGCGTCGATGTCCGCGACGGGGCTGGATTTCTTTTTGTAATCCGTGATTGTCTGTAGACCCTGCCACATAGGTCTTGTCTTTGAGCTGTTGAATTGTGACTCTACTTTGTCTCTATACTGACGCTTWGCTTGTTTGATTGCCTTGCGGAGAGAATAGCTGCACTGTTTGTATTCGGTCATGTTTCCAGTCTCCTTGCCATGATTAAAAGCGGTGGATCGCGCTTTGAGTTTTGCGCGAATGCTGCAATCAATCCACGGTTTCTGGTTAGGAGATGTTTTAATAGTCACAGTGGGTACGACATCTCTGATGCACTTGCTAATTAACTTGCTCACCGAGTCAGCATATACATCAATGTTGTTGTCTGAGGCTATCCGGAACATATCTCAGTCCACGTGATCGAAGCAATCCTGAAGCGTGGAATCCGATTGGTGAGACCAGCGTTGTATTGACCTGAGCACGGGCGTTTCCTGTTTTAGTTTCTGTCTATAGGCTGGGAGCAACAAAATGGAGTCATGGTCAGATTTGCCGAAGGCAGGGCGGGGGAGAGCCTTGTATGCATCGCGGAAGATAGAGTAGCAATGATCCAGAATGCTAGCAGCCCGTGTCGCGCATTCGATATGCTGATAGAATTTAGGAAGTCTCGTTCTCAGGTTAGTTTTGTTAAAATCCCCGGCTACAATAAATGCAGCCTCAGGATGTATGGTTTCCAGTTTACATAGAGTCTAGTGAAGTTCTTTCAGGGCCGACGAGGTATCTGCTTGGGAGGGGGGGACATACACGGCTGTGACTATAATCGAAGAGAATTCTCTTGAACGATAATGCGGTCGGCATTTGATTGTAAGGAATTCTAGGTCAGGTGAACAAAAGGACTTAAGTTCCTATATGTTGTTGTGATTACACCATGAGTCGTTAATCATAAGGCATACACCTCACCCTTCTTCTTAACAGAGAGATGTTTGTTTCTGTCGGCGCGATGCATGAAGAAACCGGGTGGCTGTACCGACTCTGATAACATATCCCGAGTGAGCCATGTTTCCGTGAAACAGAGAATGTTACAATCTCTGATGTCTCTCTGGAAGGCAACTCGTGCCCTAATTTCGTCCACCTTGTTATCTTGAAATTGGCGAGTAATATGCTCGGGAGCGGTGGATGGTGTGCTCGCCTTCTGAGTCTGACCAGCAGGCTGTTCCGTCTGCCTCTCCTGCGGCGACCGCGTTGTTTTGGGTCGGGCCTCTGGGATAAGATCCCATGTCCAGGGTGGAGGTCCGAACAAAGGATCCGCTTCGGGAAAGTCATATTCCTGGTCGTAATGGTGGTAAGTTGTTATCGCTTTTTATCCAATAATTCTTCTCGGCTGTATGTAATAACACTTGAGATTTCCTGGGCTAACAATGTAAGAGATAATACAAAAAAATAATTTAAAAAACTAATAACTGCATAATTTCCCAATGACCTGAAGCGAGGCGTCCATCTCTGTCGGCGCCATCTTGCTATGTTCTCTCTCGTTCTCTCTCATTCTCGTTCTCTCTCAATTTCAAGTTAAGGAGATTTATTGGCAGGGGAAACATATGTTTACATTTCCAAATCAAGTGAAATAGATAATAAACAAAAGTGAAATAAACAATAAAAAAATTAACAGTAAACATTACACTCAAAAGTTCCAAAATAATACATGTAATTATATCTATATACAGTGTTGTAATGATGTGCAAATAGTTAAAGTGCAAAAGGGAAAATAAATAAAAAATAAATGAGGTTGTATTTACAATGGTGTTTGTTCTTCACTGGTTGCCCTTTTCTTGTGGGAACAGGTCACAAATCTTGCTGCTGTGATGCCACACTGTGGTATTTCACCCAATAGATATGGGAGTTTATCAAAATTGGATTTGTTTTCGAATTTTTGGTGTAATCTGAGGGAAATATGCGTCTCTATGGTCATACATTTTGCAGGAGGTTAGGAAGTGCAGCTCACTTTCCCCCTCATTTTGTGGGCAGTGTGCACATAGCCTGTCTTCTCTTGAGAACCAGGTCTGCCTTCGGCGGCCTTTCTCAATAGCAATGCTCACTGAGTCTGTACATAGTCAAAGCTTTCCTTAATTTTGGGTCAGTCACAGTGGTCAGGTATTCTGCCACTGTGTACTCTCTGTTTAGCGCCAAATAGCATTCTAGTTTGCTCTGTTTTTTTGTCAATTCTTTCTCTCTCTCGCTCTCTCTATGCTTTGCCTCAGGAGCTCAGACAGGTCATGGCTCTCCCAGGATGTTATTGCTTTTCAGTGAAGTTGCAATAATGATCTTATAAAACAATATTTGTTTCACCAAGTGTCAAAGGTTACTAATACACAATACAATGCATTTAATCTGTACCTTACAAATTGACAGACTTGTCAGAAGGCAAAAATCCCTACTCTGTGTCATAGTCTGAAGTGCAGCAAAAATAGTTGTTCAAAAACTCAAAATTGAGCGATCAGAAATCCATGACATGCCAAATTAGTACTAAAACACACTTATCCCCAGACACTGAAAGGAGATATTGTGAGTGCACCCTGGCCTCACCTGTGAGTGAAGCCTTTGCTCATCTCGTCTGAAGTTGTGAGCGGTCGTGCTGTGTGTGAAAGCTGCTAAAGGGCTCAGCACACCCGGGGGCAGCTACTCTCCCCTTAAAGCAGGCAACACTAATCAAATCTGATTAAGGGTGGCCCGGATGTGATGGGAAACACTTTTCTCCGTAGCACGCTCACTAACCTCTCTCACTACACCTAGGGTGCATCCCAATTATCTATCTTGCCTCCTGAAGTGTACACTCGTTCCTTACATCCCAGAAATGTACAAATACTGGATTGGTATTGGCACAGGTGAGAGGGAGTTTTAATTTGCCAGTAATTTCCTTTCAAATCCATGAAGGGAAGTGAACAAGTGCACCCTTCAAGAAGAAGGAGGTATCATTGGTGCACACTCTGACAGGCAGGGAGAGGTGCCCAGAATGGCCAAAAACAACCGAACCCTGGAAAACACATTTCTACTGCCTGTAATTTCTATTTAATACTACTCTGCCATCCCCTGGGCTTTATTGACTAACTGCCATTCTACTTTAGTCATTTGACAAATCTGGAAACATTAAAGTAGGGGCGCCCTGGGCCCAAGTTCCACAACACTTTTCTTCTTCGACTGCCATTGTTTCTAATTGAGTTTTTCTACCTCAGCGTGTACGTTCGCTTTGAAATGATTTACTTCTTAACACATTTGATAAATTCTGTCTTCTCATTGGAGAGATTATTTGTTATTGATGTTGATACCACGGCCGGCTCCATTCTTAGCTCTCCCTCCAATCACTATTTTGGTTGAGGGCACCGATCTTGGAGTAATGTGGAACATGTTCTCAGTTATGGTTTGGAATCTTTTTTAAACAGTAACTCAACAACCTAGATTCTGAAGCTATACAGTGTTATCAATACATGATATTCAAAATCAATGACTCAAAATCAAATCAATCAAGTCAAAAAATGTATGTACCGATCCCAACCGCTGTGGCCGTAGGGCAGCAGAATTAACAGGGCCAAATGATTTCATTATCAGAGAGAGGAAGCTTATCTTTTTTAAGAGAATCAGGATACAGAGATAGTATTCGATAGTGTTATTTATTTCCTAATTATCCATCTCAAATGATCTACCTGGAGGGATGCAATACTATCCCTAGAATAAATAACATGATTGTTGGGAATACTAAAATAAGTTAAAAAGTACATTTGTGCACAGGACCTGAGTCTGGAGCTGAATGTTGCACATAGTCTGGTGTGTGGGTGCCAAGACGTCTATTGAAGACATTGGTTGAAATATTCCTCCCAGTATGTAGGCCTAATTTATTTGGTCTTCCTCTTTTTCTTAGCATTGGTCAATTGGGGAATAATATTAAAGATACACTATGCAGAAATCACTCTTCCATTTCCTGGTTGTTGAAATTCTAATAGTTTGCCTCATTTCAGTTTGTAACAAAACAACCAAGTATAGGGTAGAGATTCATTGTTCCATATTTTCCATAACCAAAAACATTGTATTTTCAGTTGTTTGAAGCTTGTGCACAAAACCAAAAGTAGAAGATGCAAAAATTAAACTTAAGCACGGGAAGCATAGAAATAGAGCACATAGAACAGATCTATAATTTCTTAAGACTTGCTTTCAATGGGAATGATAGATCTAACTCATATTTCGATGTGAATATGGTTGGGTTACCCAAAAAGTTACACATTGCAGCTTTAACAGTTTAGGCCTACTTATAAAGCTCACTCAAACAACCAACTCAAGGTCTCAAGAAGTGTTTTACCACTCAGATTCTTTGTTATAATCTCAAGCCATTCTAACCTGATCACACACGCACACCAACGTGTGTTCTCGTCTTCAAAGCTTCAAAGGAGTCTCAGGCAAAGACGTGAGTCTTCTCTTTATTTATAGCCTGTTTGATTGTCTGCCTGGGAGACATTTTGAACCTGTCACACAGTATTTCTTCAGTGTGTCAGGGAGTATGCCTGTCATAAAGGTAACAATTTTAAAATAGTCTCAGGCTCTGTCTGTCTGTCTGTGTGTTTCTGTCTGTCTCTGCTATTCTGGAATCGCTTCTCCGCCTTTTCCCAGCAGTCATGTTACACGGGTTTGTTGTTTTGTATTCAGTTTGTTTTATTCCTCAGGAACTAATTCAATGAGTGTTGCTTATTGATGCTGGGAAATAGACCAGGCACTTTAACAAAGCCTGCTTTTGGGATTACTTTGAAAAAGCTTGGCTCTGTGGGGGAGGAGGAGGAGGCTTCTCGTGACAAACGAACAACATCGCCCTGGGCGCTGTTTTTTGGATCACAGGGTTTATTTAGCTAAATTAACCAATTTTTAAAGCTGTCGTTCGCCCTTCTGTTTGTTCTCTTCCATCTGACAGAATTGTGTCCTATGTGAGGGGGAGAGGGACGGAGGGAGAGAGAGAAATTCTATGGCCTTGGCCACAGATGTTGTCTTAGTCCGTAGCGGTATACAGTCGGGAGGATTGAATGAACAAAGATTGATTTGGACACACAAAGCAGCCCAGTGAACTTGTGGATACATCTATTCCTCTGTTCTCATTTGAACCAGAATGCACCACCTTCACGGGACAGAACAGTCTACATTCAGTGTCACAGGGACCCCTTTTTTTTAGGGAGGGGTGTATTTATTTGTTGCCATAGGGCAGAGAGAAATATTAGCAGTTTTATAGCTAATCTCATGCTATTTTGCAATGAGGCTGAGGGGAAATGTTGCCGTTTTAGAGTTAATTTCCTGCTATTCTACACATTTTTCCATAAAACAGAGAATTTAGCTGTTTTAAATCTAAGTTCCTGTAATTAAAAAAAATATCATGGTTTATGACGTGTTCACGTCGAAAACCGCAATTATAATTTTTTTCATTACAGGAAATTAGCTTTAAAACTGCTAAATGAGTGTGTGTTTACCAAAGACGGTAACGTGAAGAACAACATGACCTGCACCAAAGTCAGATTAGGATACAGGCCAAGGACTAGATAGTGTATTTTTACCTGGAGTTTTTCCTTATAGTAGGTTACTAGTTTCACCAGTTTTAGTCTTGAAACCTTTGGTTGTTTACTACGCTACCTTCCACACTCTGTTTAGCACATGGCCTCACATGTGGGGTTAAGGCTTAAGAGGGTGTGAACGATGCTGAATGAGTCTAGACAAAGAAGAGCTCTCCAGTAGGTGTACCAAAACATTTTCTCAAAAGTGAGGTTACAAGTTTATGAACTTTCAAGCATAATTACTTTCCCATTGTTCCTCAAATGCAGTGTATGAAATATAGTTTTGTAGCTCTAAGTCTACTTTTATCCAATGTAAATATAAAAAAACGAAAATATATATTTTTTTGCTATATAAGACCGAATAGGTCTAGGTCGGTCACATATGCTATCTAGGGGGCAAGACCTCCAGGGGGTCCCCAAAGTTCATGGTCCCCCCTGCTTTGTGGGCGGGCGGTACTACGCCAGTGCCTCCATTTATACATCCGTGTCACACAGAACAAAAAAGGCCAGGTGATCTATCTCGGACAGCTCTTCAGCACGTGTCTAGCCTCTCTCTCTCTGCAGCTTTGGTGGTGGGTTAGCAGTCTCTCTCTCTCTCGCGCGGGTTAGCCCATGTGTGGCTGGCGCTGCAGTGGCTGCACTGACAAAAGGCTATATACTGCAGTCATAGTCTACTGTGCCAACGTGTAGGACGATGAGCGATTTTCCAGCAGCAATACTGTAGTCAGCTCATAGCTACAGCCCAGAGAAAAGGCCAAAGAAAGAACAGAAGTGAACCAAAGTCTCTGAGAGGAAAAGAAAAGAGCTAGAGGGCATAGAAAGTACTGTAACAGCTAATCAGAAGAGCTTTGAGACATCTTCAGTCACAGCAGCAGAAGCATAACCCTGAGACTACATTGGCAGACACTTCACAGAGCACTTTGGACACCTCCTTGAGAGTTTTGTTTCTTACCTGTCAGGCAGTGTCGTCTGAGGCTGCTCCAGTTAACTTTAAATCATGGCGATGATTTAAGCTTTGAGCTCTCTAGACCTAAGGCCTAAATTCAATCCAGCTGTCGATCCGTGTTATGGGCCGATTCAGACAGGAAATGTATGCCTTCCCTACACACTTGTCAGTAGTTGGTATTCAGACTTATGCAGGTGGGTAACGGGCTTTGCAAGTGCGTGGTTACGTTGCGGGCACTGAATAAATGTAATTCAAGCGATGAAAACCCTTCAACTTGCTGGCCAACAGATTTTCTCGTCAGCAGCAACGATGTTAGGATGAAACAGTCAGA
This sequence comes from Salvelinus sp. IW2-2015, assembly GCF_002910315.2. Lineage (NCBI taxonomy): Eukaryota > Metazoa > Chordata > Actinopteri > Salmoniformes > Salmonidae > Salvelinus > Salvelinus sp. IW2-2015. The sequence goes on along the minus strand of NC_036869.1, from coordinate 2,698,574 downwards.
GGTCACCAAGTGCAACATAGCTTCGGCATGTAATTTAGCTAGAAAGATGTGTTGGCATCGAGTAATTGTCTCTGGCCCCCTCCCAATTAGGGGGAGTGATGAGCTTTACAGAAGACTCGCACAACTCAATTGCTGGTTGAAAAGTGTATTCAGCCCCTCCCAAAAGATAGAATTTGTAGATAACTGGCCCTCTTTCTGGGACTCAACCACAAACAGGACCAAGCCTGGCCTGCTGAGGAGTAACGGACTCCATCTTAGCTAGAGGGGTGCTCTGATTTTATCTATCAACATAGACAGGGCTCTAACTCCTCTAGCTCCACAATGAGCTAGGTGCAGGCCAGGAAACAGGTTGTTAGCCAGCCTGCCAGCTTAGTGGAGTCTGCCCCTAGCACAGTCACAGTTTAGATGTTTTCTTTAATGAGTCTGACATGAAGTATATACTGTTGCTCCCAGACCAGGCCCAAATCCCCGCTATTCACATGAAGAAAATACTGAGATAAAGGGGGCGCAGATCCGAGTGCCTTGTGAGAATTCGTTGGTGAGTGGGTAACCTACCACTACCATCCGTTCTATTGGCCAATGTGCAATCACTGGAGAATAAACTGGATGAGTTCCGTTCGAGACTATCCTACCAACAGGATATTAAAAACTGTAATATCTTTTCACCGAGTCTTGGCTGAACGACGACACAGATAATATACAGCTGGCTGGAATTTCCGTGCATCGGCAAGACAAAACTGCTACCTCCAGTAAGACTAGGGGTGGTGGTGTGTGTCTTTGTCAAAAACAGCTAGTGCGCGATGTCTAATATTAAGAAAGTCTAAGCAAACAAAAATGCTCATCCAGAAGAGGTGCTCCTAGTGGCAGGGGACTTTAATGCAGGCAAACTTAAATCCATTTTACCTCATTTCTACCAGCATGTCACATGTGCAACCAGAGGGGGAAAAAAACTCTTGACCACCATTACTACACACACAGAAACAAGTACAAAGCTCTCTCCCGCCCTCCATTTGGCAAATCTGACCATAACTCTATCCTCCTGATTCCTTCTTACAAGCAAAAACTAATGCAGGAATTACCAGTGACTCGCTCAATATGGAAGTGGTCAGATGAGGCAGATGCCACGCTAACGGACTGTTTTGCTAACACAGACTGGAATATGTTCCGGGATTCATCCAATGACATTGAGGAGTACACCTACTCAGTCACTGGCTTCATCAAAAAGTGCATTGATGATGTCGTCCCCACAGTGACCGTACGTACATATCCCAACCAGAAGCCATGGATCACAGGAAACATCCGCACCAAGCTAAAAGCTAGAGCTGCCACTTTCAAGGAGCGGGACACTAATCCGGACGCTTATAAGAAATCCTGCTATGCCCTCAGACGAACCATCAAAAAGGCAAAGCATCAATACAGGACTAAAATTGAATCCTACTACACTGGCTCTGACACTTGCAAACTATTGAGTACTACAAAGGAAATCCCAGCCGCGAGCTGCCCAGTGACGCGAGCCTACCAGACGGGCTAAATGCCTTTTATGTCCGCTTTGAGGCAAGCAACACTAAAGCATGCATGAGAGCACCAGCTGTTCCGGTCAACATTCACAAGGCTGTGGGGTCATATGTACTTGTACTGACCAACTGGCAAGTGTCTTCACTGATATTTTCAACCTCTCCCTGACCGAGTCTGTAATAGCTACATGTTTCAAGCAGACCACCATAGTTCCTGTGTCCAAGTAAAGGTAACCTGCCTAAATGACTACCGCCCCGTAGCACTCACGTCGGTAGCCATGAAGTGCTTTGAAAGGCTGGTCATGGCTCACATCAACAACATCCTCCCGGAAACCCTAGACCCACTCCAATTCGCATACCGCCCCAACAGATCCACAGATGACGCAATTGCACTCCACACTGCCCTTTCCCACCTGGACAAAAGGAACACCTATGTGAGAACATTGTTCATTAACTACAGCTCAGCGTTCAACGCCATAGTGCCCACAAAGATCATCACTAAGTTATGGACCCTGGGACTAAACACCTCGCTCTTGCAACTGGATCCTGGACTTCTGCCACAGTAATCCTCAACACGGGGCCCCTCAGGGGTGCATGCTTAGTCCCCTCCTGTACTCCATGTTCACCCACAACTGTGTGGCTAAGCACGATTCACCATCATTAAGTTTGCTGACGACACAATGGAGGTAGGCCAAGCCTCCTGCCATCCAGGACCTCTATACTAGGCGGTGTCAGAGGAAGGCCCAAAAAATGTACAAAGACTACAGTCACCCAAGTCATAGACTGTTCTCTCTGCTACCATATGGCAAGGGGTACCGGAGCGCTAAGTCCAGGTCCAAAAGGCTCCTTAACAGCTTCTACCCATAAGCTATAAGATTGCTAAACAATGAATCAAATAGCCACCCGTAATATTTACATTGACACCCCCCACACACTGCTGCTACTTGCTGTTTATTATCTATGCATAGTCACTTTACCCCTACCTACATGCACAAATTACATTTAGTTTATTTCGGAAATATTTTCTTAACTGCATTTTGGTTAGGGCTTGTAAATAAGAATTTACCGGTAAGGTCTACCTGTTGTATTCAGCGCATGTGACAAATACAACTTTGTATAATACCCTAGATGCAGTCGCACCGCTAAAAACTAAAAATCATTTGTCACAAGAAACTAGCAAAGGAGCAAATGACAGACACCTCTTTGAATATGCGTATTTCTCCAAAACTCAGTTGTCCTGAGTCTGCACAGAACTGCCAGGACCTCGGATCAATGGAGACACAAGTTTCTTAATCCTGTATCGTTCAACACATTCACAAAAATAATAATGGCCTCTAAACCTTCCAGCGGCCTACTGAACCCTGTTCTAACTAAACTACTGAAAGAGCTACTTCCTGTGCTTGGCCCTCCTATGTTGAACATAATACATGTCTCCCTATCCTCCGGATGTGTGTCAAATTTACTAAAATCTGAATCTTTGTCTAAAAATAATGCAGAAAAGCTCATCCATGCTTTTGTCACTTCAAGATTAGACTACTGTAATGCTATACTCTCCAGCTACCTGGATAAAGCGCTAGAATCCTGACTATAACCCCAAAATGTGATCATATTACTCCAGTGCTAGCCTCTGGCTTCCTGATAAGGCTAGGGCTGATTTCAAGGTTTTACTACTAATCTACAAAGCATTACATGGACTTGCTCCTACCTAGCTCTCCAATTTGGTCCTGTTGTACATACCTACACGTACGCTACGGTCACAAGACGCAGGCCTCATTGTTCCTAGAATTTCTAAGCAAACAGCTAGAGACAGGGATTTCTCCTATAGAGCTCCATCTTTATGGAATGGTCTGCCGATCCATGTAAGAAACGCAGTCTTGGTCTCAGCCTTTGACTTTACTGACGACTCATCTATCTCTTCAGTAGGTGCTATGATTTGAGTGTAGTCTGACCCAGGGGTGTGAAGGTGAAGGGCACTGGAGTGACGAACCACCCTTGCGGTCTTTGACTGGCCGGCTACCCTCTACACTGGGATTCTCTGCCTCTGACCCTATTACCAGGGCTGAGTCACTGGCTTACTGGTGCTCTTCTATGCCGTCCCAAGGAGGGGTGCATCACGTCTTGCCAGGCTTTTTTCGCTATATTCGACTTGAGTGGGTTGAGTCACTGACGTTATGTTGCGCCCTCTCAGGCTCGTGTGGTGGGGGAGATCTTTTTGGGCTATACATTGTCTCAGGGTAGTAAGTTGGTGGTCTGTTGATATCCCTCTGGTGGTGTTGGTGCTGTGGCAAAGTGGGTGGGGTTACAGTGCATTCTGAAAGTATTCTGACATTTTACACATTTTTTTACATTACAGCCTTATTCTAAAATGTATTAAATAGTTTTTTCCCCCCTCATCAATCTACACACAATACCCCATAATGACAAAGCAAAAACAGGTTTTATAAATGTTTGCAAATGTATTAAAAAAAACGACTGAAAAATCACATTTACATAAGTTTCAGACCCTTTACTCAGTACTTAGTTGAAGCATCTTTGACAGCGACTACAGCCTTGAGTCTTCTTGGGTATGACGCTACAAACTTGGCACATCTCTATTTGGGGTGTTTCTCCCATTCTTCTCTGCAGATCCTCTCAAGCTCTGTCAGGTTGGATGGGGAGTGTCGCTGCACAGCTATTTAAGTCTCTCCAGAGATGTTTGATCGGGTTCAAGTCTGGGCTCTGGCTGGGTCACTCAAGGACAATCAGAGACTTGTCCCAAAGCCACTCCTGCGTTGTCTTGACTGTGTTCACCCCAGTCTGAGGTCTTGAGCAGGTTTTCATCAAGGATCTCTGTACTTTGCTCCGTTCATATTTGCCTCGATCCTGACTAGTTTCCCAGACCCTGCTGCTGAAAAACATCCCCACAGCATGATGCTGACACCACCATGCTTCACCGTAGAGATGGTGCCAGGTTTCCTCCATACGTGATGTTTGGAATTCAGGCCAAAGAGTTCAATCTTGGTTTCATCAGACCAGAGAATCTTGTTTCTCATGGTCTGAGAGTCCTTTAGGTGCCTTTTGGCAAACTCCAAGCGGGCTGTCATGTGCCTTTTTACTGAGGAGTAGCTTCCGTATGGCCACTCTACCATAAAGGCCTGATTGGTGGAGTCCTGCAGAGATGGTTGTCCTTCTGGAAGGTTCTCCCATCTCCACAGAGGAACTCTGGAGCTCTGTCAGAGTGACCATCGGGTACTTGGTCACCTCACTGACCAAGGTCCTTCTCCCCCCCACTTGCTCAGTTTGGCCGCCAGGTGGCCAGCTCTTGGAAGAATCTTGGTGGTTCCAAACTTCTTCTGTTTAAGAATGATGGATGCCATTGTGTTCTTGGGGAACTTCAATGTTGCAGAAATGTTTTGGTACCCTTCACCAGATCTGTGCCTTGACATAATCCTGTCTCGGAGCTCTACGGACAATTCCTTCGATCTCATGGCTTGGTTTTTGCTCTGTTAACTGTGGAACCTTATATAGACAGGTGTGTGTGTGCCTTTCCAAATCATGTCCAATCAATTTAATTTACCACAGGTGTACTCCAGTCAAGTTGTAGAAACATCTCAAGGACAATCAATGGAAACAGGATGCACCTGAGCTCAATTTCTAGTCTCATAGCAAAGGGTCTGAATAAGGTATTTAATATTTTTTATTTAATACATTTGCAAAAAAAATCTAAATCTGTTTTCATTGTGTAGATAAGAATTTTAGAATAAGGCTTTAATGTAACAAAATGTGGAAAGAGTCAACTGGTCTGAATACTTTCCAAATGTACTGTATATCCTGCCTGGTTGGTCCTGTCTGGGGGTATCGTCGGACAGGGCCACAGTGTTGCTTTCTCTTTGAGGTTTTAGGCTGGGTTTCTGTATTAGCACTTTGACATCTGCTGATGTAAAAAGGGCTTTATAAATACATTTGATTGATGATCAGGACACGTTAGCACCAGGTATAAATGATGAATGAATGAATATGTATGAACTTTCCAATTTGTAAGTCGCTCTGGATAAGAGCGTCAGCTAAATGACTTAAAATGTAAATGTAAAAATGTAAATGGAGCTATTGTGTAGACCTGACCAATCTTGATCGGATGACGAAAACCACAAAGGTCTAAGCGGATCTAGAGTAGCATCGTTTTCTCCATCTAGTGCAGGGTTCCCCAATAGGCGACCCCCAGGGTCATTTTCATTGGACATGTATAAAGAGTCATATGTGATCATATCCCAATGTAAATCAAGGTTTGAATTTTATTTTTTATTTGTCAAACACTTTATCTGTTTGGGTTTTATTCGGTCTTTTTGTAGTGTACAAATTATAACCATGTCCCAGCTGCTCAAGAAAAAAAAAGTGTCACACGGCTGAACGAAATTGAGGACCCCTGATCTGCTGGTTCCTAGCTGGAAAACCTGTGCCTCTGCATTAGTGATATCACAATTATAAAGTACTGTAGGTGTAACATCGGAAAATAAACATGATAAATGAAATGCAAAAAATATGAAGTAATATCATAATGCTAATTGTTTAATTTGTGATACATTGTACATTTTTACATGTTTTTTTACATGATAATTTAGTTGGAAACATTAATCATCAATATGTCCGTATCATACAATAGTGTACAATCATATTTATATTATGTAGCAGATACATTAAATAAAAATGGCTAAATTACAAAATGACCATTACATTTGCAGGTCAAAATGAACAGATAGACATACACGTGTCATTAAGCGAGCGTTACTCTTTGGCCGGGTTTGAACGTCACTGTGCTCTGAGACTTTTCTTCTCCCGAAGCTCCAAAGGACTCATACCTGATGAGACAGAAAACAACAAGGCTGGAAAGAAGAACGCTTTAGACCAGGGATGGGAAACTTTGATGGGGGTGGGGGCTACAAAAAACAGAACTCATGAGGGGCCGCAGTGGCTGGTGGGTATGCATATATATTTGGTGTTTTGATTTCCTGAGAAATTGATCAAAGTATTGACATTTTAATGGAAAGCAAAGATGTACTGCAGTTCTACTCACAGGTCTGTGTACCTCCTCCAGTCCTGCTTGCTGAGGGAGGCTCTGGTGGCATCCAGGGCTGAGGTGAGGTGGGCCTGACACAGGAGCAGACCTGGCCTGATGGGGCCACCCTGGACCGGGACACTGTCCTCCTGCACAGACAGACAAACACCTCCTACAGTTACTAGTGCTTTGAGAGTAATGTATGAAAGGTGCTTTATAAACAGAGTTACTATTCTAGATAAAGTACTGACAGTAGCTCGTCTGTAGTTGCTCTTGATGTTGCTGATTTCCAGACGGAGGTGGTCTAGCTGCTCATGGCTGAGCTCCTCGTAGCCATCCTGTAGAGAGGACATATAGGCCGGGGGGTGGGAGAAGCCAGGGTCTCTGACCGACGCACCGGTCAGGTCATTAGAGTTGGGCCCCGAGACACCCTGGGAGTTCTAGGGGGACAGACAAACGGAGGGTGAGAACAAAACAGCTTTAGACAGAGCTCTCTACATAAAGGAGTGCATGTCATTTCAAAAGATTAGCTAATGTTGCTAATGACTTGTAGGTCTATAAGGGGTAACACTTTATTTGGATAGTCCTAAGAAGATAGTTATTGAACATCTACAAACCGTCAACAACATTTCAACTAACTATCCAATAACCCTAACCCTTATTGTTAGCAAGCAGTTGCTTAGATAGTCCCATATAGATCTATACTATCCAAAACAAAGTGTTACCCTACACGGTTCTTTCCATATTACATTATTCTCATCCCACTAGGTCCCTTTCCATGACACTATGTGATTGATTGTCCAATCATAATATTGTGTCCCAAATGGCACCCTATTCCCAATATCATGCACTATTTTTGACTAGTACCCTATGGCCCCATAGGACCCTGATTAAATGTACAGTAGTTCACTACATAAGAGAACAAGGTGCTGTTTGGGACGCAGCCCATCATCTCACCAGTCCTGAGGGGGAAGGGTTGCCCAGCTCGGACTCAAAGGAGCTGCCGAAGTACAGCCTCCAGATGTTACCACGGGGGTCCTCAGGGGGGACACCACGGGGGTCCTCAGGGGGGACATCACTGGGGTCCAGCAGCACCATGGAGTGGTCCAGCCCGCACCCTCTCTCCCCTTCCCCAGTCGAGTCATCAGATCCACTGCTGTGGTTCAGAAAGATCATGGAGGACAGGCTTATGTCGCTGTCCGAACCCGAGCCCAGGTCCTAGAGGGATAGAGAGGAGAGGTTTACTGGTCCTGGAGGGAAAGAGGGATAGAGAGGAGAGGTTTACTGGTCCTGGAGGGATAGAGAGGTTTCAAATGAAATGTATAGGAGTACGGGCTCATTGTAATGTCTGGGATGGAATAGATGGAATGGTATCAAACATATGGATACCATGTTTGACTCCATTCAGCCATTACAAGGAGCACGTCCTCCTATAGCTCCTCCCACCAGCCTCCACTGCCAGAAACCTCAAAAGATTATTGGTCCTTCACAGCAGATCTTTCTGTTGGTTACTTTTACAGATCCATTTAACTCTACCATTCATTAAAACTATTACCCTGTTAATGACATAAATCCATGTAGCTCTACTATTAAACCCATAGTCCTCTCTACTGAAGCTAAGGTATTAGAACCAATAGCTGACTGAATATCATACAAAGCTGTAGTGTATCTCTACCATTAGACCCACAGCGCCCCCTGGCGGTAGAATGACTCACATGCAGGCTGGGCCCCAGGCTGCTGTGGATGGCCTCTAGCTGGGCGTTGTACAGCAGGGCCTTCAGGTCAGCGCCAGTGAACGTGTCTGTGGCCCTGGCCATCTGCTCCAGGTCCACATCGTCAGCCAGGGGAACCGAGTGGCTCAGAGCCCTCAGGATCTCTACACGCGCCTCCTGGGGGGAGGGGGGGGGGGCGGACCATCGGTTTATACAACATACAATCACTCAAAAGGTGCGTCCCAAATGACATGCTATTCCAACATTATCATTGGCCCTTTATAGGACTGAGTGTGGTCCAGACCTGGTCAGGAGGGGGACAGTAGAGACTATATAGGACTGAGTGTGGTCCAGACCTGGTCAGCAGGGGGACAGTAGAGACTATATAGGACTGAATGTGGTCCAGACCTGGTCAGCAGGGGGACAGTAGAGACTATATAGGACTGAGTGTGGTCCAGACCTGGTCAGCAGGGGACAGTAGAGACTATAGAGGACTGAATGTGGTCCAGACCTGGTCAGGAGGGGGACAGTAGAGACTATAGAGGACTGAATGTGGTCCAGACCTGGTCAGGGAGGGGACAGTAGAGACTATATAGGACTGAGTGTGGTCCAGACCTGGTCAGCAGGGGGACAGTAGAGACTATAGAGGACTGAGTGTGGTCCAGACCTGGTCAGGAGGGGGACAGTAGAGACTATATAGGACTGAGTGTGGTCCAGCAACCTGGTCAGCAGGGGGACAGTAGAGACTATAGAGGACTGAATGTGGTCCAGACCTGGTCAGGAGGGGGACAGTAGAGACTATAGAGGACTGAATGTGGTCCAGACCTGGTCAGGAAGGGGACAGTAGAGACTATAGAGGACTGAATGTGGTCCAGACCTGGTCAGCAGGGGACAGTAGAGACTATATAGACTGAGTGTGGTCCAGACCTGGTCAGGAGGGGGACAGTAGAGACTATATAGGACTGAAGTGTGGTCCAGACCTGGTCAGCAGGGGGACAGTAGAGACTATAGAGGACTGAGTGTGGTCCAGACCTGTCAGGAGGGGACAGTATAGACTATAGAGGACTGAGTGTGGTCCAGACCTGGTCACAGGGGACAGTAGAGGACTATAGAGGACTGAATGTGGTCCAGACTGGTCAGGAGGGGGACAGTAGAGGGACTTGTCCAGGCGGCCAGGCCTCAGCAGGGCAGGATCTATCAAGTCTGGACGACTAGTGGCAGCCAGGACATACACACCTGGACGCGAGTGTGCACACACACATACACACACACAGACATGCAAACCGCTAAGCAAAAGGAACATTACTCACTAAAATGATAGTGCTGGTAAAATGACTGTACTGTTGTTCATTTGTCTAAATATATAAACAATTAAAGTATATCATAAAACTAAATCAAGCATACTAAGCAAAGCCTAATGAAATGGGCCAAAAGCTAGTAGGATACTAACCCTATGTATAGAGACTGAGATAGATAGGGTGCTAACCCTGGGTGCTGCTGTCCTGTGTAGGGACTGGGATAGATAGGGTACTAACCCTGGGTGCTGCGTGCCCTGTGTAGGGAGTGGGATAGATAGGGGTACAACCCTGGGTGCTGCGTGCCCTGTGTAGAGACTGAGATAGATAAGGGTGCTAACCCTGGGTGCTGCGTGCCCTGTGTAGGGACTGAGATAGATAGGGTACTAACCCTGGGTGCTGCGTGCCCTGTGTAGAGACTGAGATAGATAGGGTGCTAACCCTGGGTGCTGTGTCCTGTGTAGGGACCGGATAGATAGGGTACTAACCCTGGGTGCTGCGTCCTGTGTAGGGACCGGGATAGATAGGGTGCTAACCCTGGGTGCTGTGCCCTGTGTAGGGACCCGGGATAGATAGGTACTAACCCTGGGTGCTGCGTGCCCTGTGTAGGGAGTGGGATACATAGGGTGCTAACTAGAGGTCGACCGACTATGATTTTTCAACGCCGAAGCCGATACCAATTAATCGGCAGATTTGTTTTATTTTTTGTAATAATGACAATTACAACAATACTGAATGAACACTTATTTTAACTTCAATAAAATCAATTTAGCCTCAAATAAATAATGAAACAATAATGAAATTTGGTTTAAATAATGCAAAAACAAAGTGTTAGAGAAGAAAGTAAAAGTGCAATATGTGCCATGTAAGAAAGCTAACGTTTAAGTTCCTTGAAAGCTGGTGGTTCCTTTAACATGAGTCTTCAATATTCCCAAACTGTTGCATATACCCTGACTCTGCGTGCAATGAACGCAAGAGAAGTGTCAAGAGAAGTGACACAATTTCACCTGGTTAATATTGCCTGCTAACCTGGATTTCTTTTAGCTAAATATGCAGGTTTAAAAATATATACTTCTGTGTATTGATTTTAAGAAAGGCATTGATGTTTATGGTTAGGTACACGTTGGAGCAACGACAGTCCTTTTTCGCGAATGCGCAGCACATCGATTATATGCAACGCAGGACACGCTAGATAAACTAGTGATATCATCAACCATGTGTAGTTATAACTAGTGATTTATGTTTGATTGATTGTTTTTATAAGATAAGTTTAATGCTAGCAACTTACCTTGGCTTCTTACTGCATTCGCGTAACAGGCAGGTGGTTAGAGCGTTGGACTAGTTAACCGTAAGGTTGCAAGATTGAATCCCTGAGCTGACAAGGTAAAAATCTGTCGTTCTGCCCTTGAACAAGGCAGTTAACCCACCGTTCCTAGGCCGTCATTGAAAATAAGAATGTGTTCTTAAAAAAATAATAATAATACATTTTAAAAAACGGCTTGTTATGAAAATTTGAAATCGGCCATTACGATTAATCGGTCGACCTCTAGTGCTAACCCTTGGTGCTACGTCCCCTGTGTAGGGATAGATAGGGTGATAACCCTGGGTTCTGCGTCCCCTGTGTAGGGACTGGGATAGATAGGGTGCTGCGTTCCCTGTGTAGGGACTGGGATAGATAGGGTGCTGCGTGCCCTGTGTAGGGAGTGGGATAGATAGGGTACTAAACCTGGGTGCTGCGTGCCCTGTTAATTTGTCTAAATATATAAAAAGTAGAAGTATATCATAAAACTAAATCAAACCGACTAAGCAAAGCCTAATGAAATGTATGTTAAACATATGACAGCAGTGTCTGTTCTAGATGCCGCCCTCCTCTCTCCGTACCCTGTAGTCCCTCCACCCCATCCAGCTGGGTCAGTAGCTGGTTGACCACCCGGTCAGTGACCCCGGTGTTGTCGTGACCCCTCCTGGGTGCCAAGGAGTCAAACTCATCAAAGAACAGGATGCAGGGCTTAGCAGCCTGGGCTCTGCAGGGGAACAGAAACACAGGGAAGTATAGGTTAACACTACACCAGCACAGTTTGTAGCTATGGTTACAGTATTGTGTAGCAAAGTGCACACACCTCTGGAAGACGTCTCTGATAGCCTGCTCACTGGCTCCAATGTACTTGCTGAGGAGTTCGGGACCCTGAAAACAGTTAAAAAAACACACTCATATGCGACTCAATGAGACCATGCAACAATAAGTTCCCAGTGTTAACGCTTACCATGTATTCTTGTATTAGAACGTATTTCAATCAATCAAATGTATTTCTGAAGCCCTTTTTATATCAGCAGATCTCTCAAAGTGCTATACAGAAACCCGGCCTTTAAGCATTCATATATCTAGTCACCGATACTGGGGCTGCGAACACAAATGGCACCCTATTCCCTACATAGTGCACTACTACCCTATGGTCCCTGGTCAAAAGTAGTGCACTATATAAGCAATAGGGTGCGATTTGAGACAGGTCCTGGTACATTTCAAACCCACCTTGATACTGATGAAGTTCATCCCACTCTCCTTGGCCACGGCACCAGCCAGCAGGGTTTTCCCAGTGCCTGGAGCGCCGTACAGCAGAAGTCCTGAGCGCTGACGGATGGGAAGGCTGGAGAAGAGCACCGGATACTGGAACATACAGAGACTGACATGAGTGGGAGATGGGTGACTATCCAATAACACACCAAGTACCTCATATCAAATTCTATAGGCGAACAGCTCCACCAAAACTGAGACAAAGTTCTACAGCAGCACCAATTAATGTATTCATCCAACCTGTTCTGTATACTGTATAACCTGGGTAAGTAATTGAGAAACAATTTTCTGGAACAATAACAACCTGGTCTTCCTGTGAGATTTGTACTGACCTGATCCCAGATCATAGTCACGCTCACTATAGGAGTTAGCAAGACAACATACACAGATCTGGGACCAGGCTAGTGAGATTCACCTTGGCTGGTAGCAGGATGGTGTCCATGAGTAACTGGCGTACTTGATGCAGCCCCCCTACCCTCTCAAGGCCTGCACCACTGGGGCTCTGCAGCTGAGCCCCCCACAGGGTGGGAGGGGTGAAGCCCTTCAGAGCCTGCACAAAATCCCTCCACGACAGACACACTCCTGGAACGAGGAGAAGACACAGACAGAGTATACGACGTTACAATAAAGACAGCATAAGAACTGATTCTCATTTCAATGGACAACCAAGTACAGTACTCTATTACTGTAGTCATTGCATGGACACCAGGGTTAACACCCCTACTCTTACAACAAGTGCCATGGGATCTTTAATGACCTCAGAGTCAGGACACCCGTTTAACGTCCCATCCGAAAGACAGCACCCTACACAGGGCAATGTCCCCAATCACTGCCCTGGGGCATCCCATGTGTAGGGAGTGGGATAGATAGGGTACTAACCCTGGGTGCTGCGTGCCCTGTGTAGGGCGTTGGCATGGATGGCCCTCTCTAGCAGCAAGGCCAGGTCACGGGGCAGGTAGCCCTCTGTTTCCTTGGCAACAATCCCCAGGTCAAGCGTGTGTAGGGTCTCTTTGGATACAGCAGTCTTACTGAGGATCAGACAGCGCAGGATCTCTCCTCTCTGGGCCTGACAGACAACACAGTCACAATACAATTCAAATCTAATCAAATTTTACTTGTCACATTCTTCGTAAACATCAGGTGTAGACTAACAGTGAAATGATTACTTATGGGTCCTTTTCCAGAAAATATCAAAAATGCTACGCTTACATATGGTCCACATTAACTGTTTACAGATGGTCCACATTAACTGTTTACAGATGGTCCACATTAACTGTTTACAGATGGTTTACAGTTGGTCCACATAACTGTCTGGCATAATTATTATCACAAATGTGAAGATGACGCCTTTGTACAAATTACTCGACAGTCACAAAGCGAGACAACACTATGTAATACACATTATTAGAAAAAAGCTACATGTAGTAACAAAGACACTATCATGTCCATGAACGACAAAGACACTATCATGTCCATGAACGACAAGAACACTATCATGTCCATGAACGACAAAGACACTATCATGTCCATGTGCAACAAAGACACTATCATGTCCATGTAGCAACAAAACACTATCATGTCCATGAACGACAAAGACACTATCATGTCCATGAACGAAAGACACTATCATGTCCATGACGACAAAGACACTATCATGTCCATGAACGACAAAGACACTATCATGTCCATGACGACAAAGACACTATCATGTCATGTAGCAACAAAGACACTATCATGTCCATGAACGACAAAGACACTATCATGTCCATGTAGCAACAAAGACACAATCATGTCCATGTAGCAACAAAGACACTAGCATGTCCATGTAGCACAAAGACACTAGCATGTCCATGTAGCAACAAAGACACTAGCATGTCCATGTAGCAACAAAGACACTAGCATGTCCATGAAACAAAGACACTATATGTCCATGAACGAACAAAGACACTATCATGTCCATGAACGACAAAGACACTATCATGTCCATGAACGACAAAGACACTATCATGTCCATGAACGACAAAGACACTATCATGTCCATGAACGCAAAGACACTATCATGTCCATGAACTACAAAGACACTAGCATGTCCTGAACTACAAAGACAGTGCATGTCCATGAACAACAAAGCACATCATGTCCATGTAGCAACAAAAACACTATCATGTCCATGAACGACAAAGACACTATCATGTCCATGAACGACAAAGACACATCATGTCATGAACGACAAAGACACTAGCATGTCCATGAACTACAAAGACAGTAGCATGTCCATGAACAACAAAGACACTAGCATGTCCATGAACGACAAAGACACTATCATGTCCATGAACGACAAAGACACTATCATGTCCATGAACGAAAAGACACTATCATGTCCATGAACGACAAAGACACTATATGTCCATGAACGACAAGACACTATCATGTCCATGAGACAAAAGACACTATCATGTCCATGAACGACAAAGACACTAGCATGTCCATGAACGACAAAGACACTATCATGTCCATGAACAACAAAGACACTATCATGTCCATGTAGCAACAAAGACACTATCATTTCCATGAACGACAAAGACACTATCATGTCCATGAACGACAAAGACACTATCATGTCCATGAACGACAAAGACACTATCATGTCCATGTAGCAACAAAGACACTATCATGTCCATGAACGACAAAGACACTATCATGTCCATGTAGCAACAAGACACAATCATGTCATGAACGACAAAGACACTATCATGTCCATGAACGACAAAGACACTATCATGTCCATGTAGCAACAAAGACACTAGATGCATGTCACATAGATGCCATGTAGCAACAAAGACACTAGCATGTCATGAACAACAAAGACACTATCATGTCCATGAACGACAAAGACATATCATGTCCATGAACGACAAAGACACTATCATGTCCATGAACGACAAAGACACTATCATGTCATGAACGACAAAGACACTATCATGTCCATGAACGACAAAGACACTATCATGTCCATGAACTACAAAGACACTAGCATGTCCATGAACTACAAAGACAGTAGCATGTCCATGACAACAAAGACACTATCATGTCCATGTAGCAACAAAAACACTATCATGTCCATGAACGACAAAGACACTATCATGTCCATGAACGACAAAGACACTATCATGTCATGAACGACAAAGACTAGCATGTCCATGAACTACAAAGACAGTAGCATGTCCATGAACAACAAAGACACTATCATGTCCATGAACGACAAAGACACTATCATGTCCATGAACACAAAGACACTATCATGTCCATGAACGACAAAGACACTATCATGTCCATGACAAGAACACTATCATGTCCATGAACGACAAAGACACTATCATGTCCATGAACGAACAAAGCCACTATCATGTCCATGAACGACAAAGACACTAGCATGTCCATGAACGACAAAAGACACTATCATGTCCATGAACGACAAAAGACACTAGCATGTCCATGAACGACAAAGACACTATCATGTCCATGAACGCAAAGACACTATCATGTCCATGAACAACAAAGACACTATCATTCATGACAACAAAGACACTATCATGTCCATGAACGACAAAGACACTATCATGTCCATGAACGACAAAGACACTATCATGTCATGAACAACAAAGACACTATCATGTCCATGTGCAACAAAGACACTATCATTTCCATGAACGACAAAGACACTATCATGTCCATGTGCAACAAAGACACTATCATGTCCATGAACGACAAAGACACTATCATGTCCATGAACAACAAAGACACTATCATTTCCATGAACGACAAAGACACTATCATGTCCATGAGCAACAAAAGACACTATCATTTCCATGAACGACAAAGACACTATCATGTGCATGTAGCAACAAAGACACTACATGTCCATGAACAACAAAGACACTATCATGTCCATGAACAACAAAGACACTATCATTTCCATGAACGACAAAGACACTATCATGTCCATGTGCAACAAAGACACTATCATTTCCATGAACGACAAAGACACTATCATGTCCATGTAGAACAAGACACTATCATGTCCATGAACAACAAAGACACTATCATGTCCATGAACGAAAAGCACTATCATGTCCATGAACGACAAAGACACTATCATGTCCATGAACAACAAAAGACACTATCATTTCCATGAACGACAAAGACACTATCATGTCCATGTAGCAAAAAGACTATTCATTTCCCATGAACGACAAAGACACTATCATGTCCATGAACAACAAAGACACTATCATGTCCAATAAATATTAATTCAGTTACTTCTTGCTACTTTGCTGGTATGACTAAATAGATATTTCAGAGCATTTGCAACCAGCACAAAGTCAAGCTGGATAAATGGATGTGGTTCCCAGATCTAGGATTAGCTTCTTCTCCCCCGATGCTAACCTGAGCCATTAGAGGTAGAAATGCTAAACTGATCCAAAATCAGCGCAGAGGGGCAACTTGACCCTACCCCAGTTACCTGATCAGGAGGCTGGATGTGTATGAAGCCCTGGAGGAAGTGGGAGCCCTGCACCTCCCTGAGTGACGGGTGGAGGGAATGTTCACTGTGACTGCTGATGACCAGAGACACCAGGCTGGAGCGCACCACCACGTCATGTACCATGTCCCTTAGACCTGGACAACACACACAGGGAGGGGTCACGACACACACACACACAGATATTAGATGTCTATGAACAAGAAACACAGACGCGTATGCGGATATGGACACACACAGAGTTGTGTAGTATCATACTCTGGGCAATGTGCAGCCTTAGCAGAGCCTCTGGTCCGTGTTCATGTTCCGGTGAGGTCGGTGCCCCCGTCACATGATCCAGGTCATCCAGCAGGACCACAGAGGGCTGTCTCCACACCGCCTGTTCAAAAACCTCTTCCAATATCTGCCTCACGGTCTCTGCTCTCTTCCCTGCAGAACATTATACAACAACACTGTATCATCATGGTCAAAAATAAACAAGTCACCACGGACACAATAAGTGAAAGGTCCAACTCTTACCTTTCAGCTTTTTGCAGTCAACCACCTCCACATGAGCATCCAGGTCCTCCATAGTTTTCCTACACAGAGCTCTGGAGAGAGCTGTCTTCCCACTTCCCTGTGAGGGAATACAAAACACCGGACAGTCACCAATGCCTACAGTCCACAATCTGATTGAGTGAGTCACTACAGCTGGCAGTGGTATCCGTTTTAACCTACATATTAGCCCTTAATATCAAGATAAAACAGTTTTAACTCAATGTGATCTGACTCGGACATTCAGATCATGTCAGAATCAGTCCTGCTGATTTCTGGGAAAGATTGACAGGATGACCTGATGAGGTCAGAGGTTACCTTGGCCCCTGTGATGAGCAGGGCTCCGCCCCGGAGGCCCCGGCCGGTGGACACCAGCTCCCAAGAGAGAGGCCGTCCCATCAGGCTGTGGGAGAGGAAGTCAAACCCAGTCCTGCTCAGCTCCTCCACACCACTGGGGACAGCACAAGAGGAGAACACAGGTCACATCATGGCAGAGGCAGGGCAGTGACACACTTTGGCCGCGTTCCAGGCTGACTACGTTGCAGATGCATGCCAAATCGCATAATGCCTGGATAGGGGATTAACATGTCAACTAAGCAAATCATTTGATATGGCAGTCTGTTGCCCGACTGCGCAGTGGATGATGTTGCATTGCATCAACCAATGGTTGTGTGCCACGTCTGCAATGTAGTCGGCCTGGAACTCAACCAATATAAAAACAGCTACCATTAATCAACCAAATACATTAATTCTATACAGTTTGTGAGATGTTTAGTATAAGAATATGCATTTGGTTCACACAGCTATCACTTCAACAGGTTACAGTGTGTTCTGTAAGGAATCTGGTGGTTTACCCAAGACTGCTGAGAGAGGGTAGATCTTGATTAGGTGTCTCACCCATGGCTTTCATTGTAGGCACGGTTACAGGTTCCCTGACAACCTAGACATCATGAGAAGGGGGGTGACTCAATATTAGGAAGGTATTCTTAATGTTTTGTACACTCAGTGTATGAAGTCTGAGTTAGTAAAGCTTGTCACTAGTACCTGTATGTCTGTTTTCTGTATCACACATGGAGCCAACAGAAACAACTGGTCAGGCGCTTTACTCTCCGTCTCAGGTTCTGACTTCAACACAGTCAGAGCAAACTCCACCTTGCCTGAAGTGAGAAGATCAAGATTGTATTACATTTACAATGCACTCCATACACTTTGGGTGAGATTGAAGAACTGACATTTCTTGATTTCTTGTTTTTTATTATTTGTGTATAGTGCCTTCAGACAGTATTCATACCCATTGACTTATTCCACATTGTTGTGTTCCAGCCTGAATTAAAAATGGATATAGATTTGTTTCTCACCCATCTACACAATGACAACGTGAAAACATGTTTTTAGAAATGTTTGCAAATGTATTGATAATGAAATAAAGAAATCTCATATACATAAGTATTCACACCCCGGGGTCAATACTTTATAGAAGGTATTTTCACAGCTATTACAGCTGTGAGTCTTTCTGGGTAAGTCTCTAAGATCTTTGCACATTATTCTTAAAGAAAAATGTAAAGCTCTGTCAAGTTGATTGTTGATCATTTCTAGACAGCCATTTTTAAGTATTGCCATAGATTTTCAAGCTGATTTAAGCAAAAACTGTAACTGGGCCACTCAGGAACATTCAATGTCACCGTGGTAAGCAACTCCAGTGTAGATTTGGCCTTGTGTTTTAGGTTATTGTCTTGCTGAAAGGTGAATTTGCCTCCCAGCGTCTGTTGAAAAGCAGACAACCAGGTTTTCCTCTAGGATTTTGCCTGTGCTTATAACTGTATTCCGTTTCTTTTATCCTAAAAAAAACTCCCTAGTCCTTGCCGATGACAAGCATACCCATAACATGCCACCACCATGTTTGAAAATATGAAGAGTGGTACTCAGTGATGTGTTGGATGTGTTGGATATGCAGCATCTGCTTTTTTTATTTTTACCCATCTACCAAGCGGTGCCCTTCTTTGCGAAGCATTGAAAAACCTCCATGGTCTTTGCGGTTGAATCGGTGCTTGAAATTCACTACTCGATTGATGGACCTTACAGATAATTGTATGTGTGGGGTATAGAGATGAGGCAGTCATTCAAAAATAATGTTAACCACTATTATTGAACACAGAATGAGACCATGCAACTTATTATTTGACTTAAGCTAATTTTTACTGCTTTATTTAGGGTTTCCATAACAAAGGGGTTGAATACTTACTGACAAAATATTTCAGCTTTTCATTTGGAATTAATTTCCAAAAAGTTCTACAAACTAAATTCTACTTTGACATTATGGGGTATTGTGTGAAGGTCAGTGACACATAATCTAAATGAAACCACTTAAATTCAGACTATAACACCACAAAATGTGAAAAAGGTCAAGGGGTGTGAATACTTTCTGAAAGCACTGTATTTGTTTGACATTTTACTGCACGGTTAGAAGCTAGTAACACAAACATTTCACTGCAGCCGCTATAACATCTGCTAAAGTGTGTACATGACCAATAAACTTGGATTTTATTTTTATAGTGCACTATAAAGGGGACAGGGTGGCATTTGTGATGCATCCTATGTGTACCTTCAGTGGCAGGTAGGAGGATGGTGTTGGAGCGGCCGGTCAGACAGGCTAGTGGTTCGTGGCTCTGGGTGTGCAGCCAACCCAGGAAGGCAGTCTGAATCTCCACCTCACTCTCTGTTGCAGGCTAGGAGGACATCAGGGCAGGGGTCAAACAGCAACACGGAAAGTACAAGATTAGGCTGAATAGAACAGTAGAATCCATAGAATTACGTATACCAAATGTACCAATATGTCAAAGCTCTGGAGATATAACACGATGTAAAAATAAATGTTACTCACCAGTGGTTGTAAAGGCTGCAGGTGGATACTGGTGGCTACTTTAGGAGTTGACTTGATTGGCTTGATTCTCACTGATGAGTGTGGGTTGATATGAAGACTAGTTTCCAGGGATTGTGGGATCTGAGAAAAACAACCGTATGAGGCATGGATACATATGAGCCTCAATATGAATACATTAGGGCTGACAAACCTGTAAACCATGGGTAGAACGATTGAGAATGGGTCATTTGATTAGGTCTACATCATGCCTAACTTGAGTTTAGACCATGGCTTAAGTACATGTACTCACCCAAACCCTTCCACTGTGGAGCTCTCCCTCTCTAGATGGTCCCTGCGTCCCTTTCAGCCCCTCTGTAAGGTGACACACCACCTTGACTACAGTGGCATCCTCTTTTTCCTCCCTGTCTCCTGCCCCACCAGCACCACCGGGCTGGGGAGCACCACCAGCACCGCCACTCTTCTTCTTTTCCATGGCCTGCTTAGCCCTCTCTCTCACCTCCTTGGGAGAGAGCACCTTGGACAGTAGGCCGTACGTCACAGCTGGCTGGCCTCCATTGATATTACCTCCCATCTGCTGGCCCCAGGGCAGGATGTGGACAACCCCATGGGTGGCACTCAGAGGGCCAGGAGACACGGGCGGTGCTCTGCACACTCTGAAGACTGAGTCACTGAGGAGGGCAGGGATGGTGGGGATGGGGGGAGTCTCTCTCACAGGGTCAAAGTTCCCTGTTAGCATGTACCTGACCAGGCTCTTTACGTCTGCTATCCCGCCCCACTGCTGGGGGCTCTGGAGGGCAGCAGCGTTAGGACGTTGTTCTACAGGAAGTCCAGTCTCCTGAACGCTGAACTCCTGAGAGGACCTGGAGGAGGGTGAGAGGTCAAAGTTTGGCTGCCTGTGGAGGGGCTGGTTCTGATTGGATAAGGATGATCCAAAAGGAGCGAAGGAGAGGTCCTCACTTCCAGCACGAATTTTAGGAGAGATGTGTAGCTCTGTGAACTGCTCTAATCGACCGTACGGTACAGTTGGGGTGAGTGAAGCTGCAGAAGAAGAGTATGATCGATAGTATGACATCAACTGCAGATGAGGCTGGTGGGAGGAGCTATAGGAGGACGGGCTCATTGTAATGGCTGGAATGGAGTAAATGGAATGGAGTCAAACATGTGGTTTCCATATGTTTGATACCGTTCCAGAAATTACATTCCAGAAATTACAATGAGCTTGTCGTCCTCCTATAGCTCCTCCAACCAGCCTCCTCTGATCAACTGTTTCTTTGGTCATAACATAGGAGCTGGTGAGTTCATAGCTGTTAGATGTTGAGAAAATGTAAAAAGTGAAAATCAGTGCTGACCGATTCTGATGTAGATGACTGTCCTCTGGTCCACCCACACAGGAAACACTGCATCAGGAAACACCACTCTAATCTGATCCAGGAGCTGCTGCTCCAGCGCTGCACTGTGGAGCTCCTGAGGACAAGACATGGTTAAATATTTACCCATCCCAGACTGTACATTTACAAACCATATTGACAGTTGCTCTTCAATGTTGAATTTGCTTTGACAGGAAAGGATCAAAAATAGCCTGGGTAGCTGTCTGTTGCATGACAACGACAAAAGAGTTGAATGAAGAAGAAACCCACAAGCAACACTCCCAGGCTATACTAAAACCATACGGTACTAAATGTTTCTGATGGGTGAGCTTGCCTATTGCACAATACTGTACAAAGACCTCTCTATAGGTTCTCACCAGGATTTCCCAGTCGTCAGAGGAGAGTGGCTCCACAAACACCTGCTGTACAGACAGGACTTGCTGGCACGACCGCAAGAAGCCCTGAAACCATCCAACATGAGTTAGTAATCAGGAAAAGTGGGGTTATCAAGGCATGATGACTTAGGGGAATGAGCAAGAAGAGAATTAGTGAATGGGACATGATTACCTGCTCTCCATCTCTGAGTCCAAGCTTCTCTCCCAGTTGCCTGCTCAGCGCTACTTTATGGTCCTCCTGGTTGGCAGGGCTTCTGCTTCTGGTCCAGCTGAGAAACACACGGGCATCATGACCCCAGGACAGCTCCAGGGCCTGGTTCTTTATAACACAAAAGATAGCTAATTGCATGAAAAAACGTTGGGAAAATATCATACTACAGATCAGCCCAGAAGAAATGGCATGCAATGGTTACAAGTGCAAGTTAGCTACCGGTAGTTTGCTGATAGTTTGGCATAGTTATTATTTGACACAACTAAAAAGACAACACTAACTAGCTGTTAGCTAGCTAGCTAGATAGTTTATAGCTTACGTCATGGAGAGAGAGCTGTTTTAACAAGTTTGAAGGAAGGTGAAGAAAACAGTTTTTCGTGTTGTGGAAAATCA
This sequence comes from Salvelinus sp. IW2-2015, assembly GCF_002910315.2. Taxonomy (NCBI): domain Eukaryota; kingdom Metazoa; phylum Chordata; class Actinopteri; order Salmoniformes; family Salmonidae; genus Salvelinus; species Salvelinus sp. IW2-2015. The sequence goes on along the minus strand of NC_036869.1, from coordinate 2,676,128 downwards.
GAGTGACAGGTTGGATGCCATGATTGCCCAACATAACTAAATTTGCCCTTTTCAGAGCATGGAACTATATTGTTAGTAGCTAGCTAGCTAAGCGACGTGAATGTACTCTCGGGGATCGATGCATTCGGTGCTATGTCTGACAGGCAAAAGTAGCTGATCTGCTTTTTTGATTTTCACAGAGACATCGATGAGCTCAGGTCCGATTATTGTCGTCTGGGAAACTACTTCCGGTTTGGTTTTGTTGTAATTCGCAAACATGGCAGGATTTACCAACAGCTCATGTTGGAGCACTCCTGAGGTTTATAAACATCATGAGCAGCAAAAGATTTGCCCCTCACGACCGAAGTATAGAGAAGGGAGGAGACTTAAAGCAGTTAAGGTAGGAATATCGTTTCCTTCAGCGAAATTCTGTATCCATGCTCAATACTTGGCCAAGTGAGCTAGCGAACTAGCTAGCTAGAAATCGAATGTATTTGGTTGGTTGATTGATAGATACAATTTATTGTATTTCTAACCCGTGCTATATTGCCCCTGTAGGTGTACACCATCAACTTGGAGTCTCGTTACCTGATGTTGCAAGGAGTCCCAGCCATCGGGGTGATGACAGAACTGATCGAGCTCTCTGCGCTGTACGGGGTTGTGGAGGAGTACAGGGTGCTGGATGAGTACCCTGCAGAGCAATTCACAGAGGTCTACCTCATCAAGTTCCAGAAACTCACCAGTGCAAGGTTAGGACAGGTTTTATAGGTTAGGATGAGATAGACAGGGACATGTGTTTTCCCTGACCATCATGTAACCTGGTCAGGAAAAACTTCAGGCCCTAGTTTTATCTAGCCTAGTTGTACACCAGCTGGTAGACCACCTGTCTCAGCCAGTTATACTTTAAAGTAATTGTGTTTCAGGGCGGCCAAACGGCACATGGATGAGAAGAGTTTCTTTGGAGGTTTACTACATGTGTGCTATGCCCCAGAGTATGAGACGGTGGAGGACACCAGACTAAAGCTGCAAGACAGGAGACGATATGTGAACAGGACAACTCAAAATAAAAGTACAGATGTTGTGCTAGTAGAATATTATCAGAACTATCTCTGGTATGTCATTCCCAATGTAAGAATGATTATTATGATGTAGTTGACATATGATTCTTCTTTTTCGGTTGAGAAGCAAAGGAACAGGACCACGGGGATGAAGAGCGCAAAAAGCCCATGTCTTCAGATGCAGTTGCTACCACAGCCAGGACTTCCTCAGGTGATGATCAGAGATCCAGTGATACCAGCAATAAGGGAGAGACTTCGAGTACCAGCCAAGGCCATTATTTAGGATTTCCTTTATTGCCTTTACCCCCACAGGAGTTTCTTCCTTACAGACATGCCCCATCTTATGATCGGTTGTATAGTTATCAGGCAAACCAATGCAGGACTATTCCAACAGAGGACAAAATGGGGTCATTGCATAATGCCATAAATACTAAACAGCAGCTGGCACCCAACATAAGCAGCGTTCCCTCCTCTTCTGGGGGAGACAGAGGAATAGTGAAAAGACTGAGTAAGAATCCACCCCCTGCAGCACCCCCAAGATTCGTACCGAGGACCACACATTTGGAGAACAGAAAACGGAAAATAGTAGAAACTAATAAAGACTCACTTTTTGGCTTTGTGGACAAAAATGAAATCCTCATTGGACCAAAACTACCAGACCGGCCTAAGATGGATATGGCGGACGAGTCATTGAACATAACAGCCAACATGATCAGAAATACATTGAAAAAGGTATATTCGTGGTCATTTTGCTTCTTAAAATTGTTCACTCACAATTTCATACAATTGAAGAGTGATACAACACTACAGTAAATTAATTTCTTTCCTTGTTCTCAGGTTGCATCAGTTCCTGAAGTCAAGCCAACAGAGAAGAATACAAAGTCAGCAAAGCCTCGGAGGAGAATCTAACAGACCTGTCCTGAAAGACTGCTTCTCATAGGGAATGAGGTGGACATTAGCAAGTTCTTACATTTACACCATTCAAACGGAACATCATATTTTCTCAACATGTTTTATTTATACATTTCCCATCAGTGTATGAGCAGATTTTTGTTTATAAAAAATAAAAAATGGTGTTATGAATAACTTAGTGATGTCCTTAACGCTCAAGTGGATCCTGGAATGCATGCTGCTCAAATGCCAATATGCTCTGTAACACAAAAGGAAAGAACATGTCAGACAATGGCAAAATATTATATTGTCCAATCCAGACAGACAAGTCATTACACTGTTTTTACAGTCTTAACTTCAAGGGTCACCTTGGCATCGTGAAGGCAGGTTCCAAAAGCCTCAAGCAATAGATTCTCATCTCTCACTGCCTTTTCAAAGTCTGCATAGGACAGTCTGCTGTCATGATCCTGAGGAAGGAAACAACTCATTGATATTTTATGTTCAGACAGTATATTTAATCTGAAACATGAATTGGTCAATTGTGGCCAAGTTAAACAGTGATTGTAAACACAGGGTACAATGAAGGTAGCCTGGCAGGTTAAACAATAGGTAGCACAGCATTCAGCCTGGTTTAACCTGATGAAAATGAAGATAAACATTTTGCCATTACCATCTTCTTGAGCGTGATCACCACCAGGTCTTTGATGCCCTCGTCTGGGTCCTCCTCTGTGGGCTGTCTGATCAGGCTGTTCTTCAGCATGTGGAACATCTATTCCCGGGAAATGTACCCAAGTCATACACATCAAAGCTGTGAAAACCAAATGGGGGGCAGAGTCAATACATGGGTAGTAATATTGTAGATAACAGTCAAAAAGCCTACATGATACACTTTATAGCTTTCTTAAACTTTATTTTTTCATCCAATGTCCCATGGAGAAAGACTGATAGTCCCTCGATCCACTCTTTCACACTGACGTAGCTGTCGTTGTCCTTGTCAAATGCGCAAAAGACTGGAATATAATACCATTTTTTTTGTGATACCTTACCACATCAGTATCATACTTTATTTGATGCTTACATTCTGTTTTATGTGACAAAAGAGACACACCTACCTCTATCCATGATCATATCATCAGTCATTCCAAAGGTGTTGTGCAGAATATTCCTGAATTTCCCACTGTCCAGGTCATTCCCTACCCTCCTGTCACTCTGATCCCCCAGGAGTCCATTGAATAGTCGGATCAGACACTCCGTTTCTGTTTAGTTAGTACTGCTTCCATATGCATCATTTCAATTTACATAGACTGATATATGCTTTTATTAATTTGCATCAACACAGGACATACTTTGACATGATCTCAACAAAGCAAGATTATAGCGCCCCCATCTGTCACGTAAACAGTGGTGCCAACACGTTCAATGGAAGGTGAGTTTTGGTTGGAGGAGCTAGACAACAATAGCTAGCTATTAACTTTTCTTTTGTTTGCACGTTTTGTTATTAGATATATAGCTACTGTAGCTAGATAAATGCAGAGAAGTAGAAACCAGGTAACCGTTAGTTGGCTAGCTAGCTTTTATTTTTAGAAGTTCTGCGAAACGTTACTGTAACATAGCTATCTCAGGACGCAACGTAGACTCTGACAACTAACGTTAGCTATCAAAACTCAAACTTACAGTGTTTGACGTGTTTAGAAAGAGTTTCAGCGAGATTCTGAATACATTTTCTAGTCATAGCAGACATTTCAGCCATTGTAGATAGGAGGCAGGATTGTTGGCTAGTAACTAGCCGTGGATACATAAACACTAATGTTAGCTACTTGTTGTTACCATAGTAACTCCAATCCACGTGCACAGAGCTTCACGTATAATACGGGCAATGGCTCAGAGAGTGAAGAGCATGAATGATACATAGGTTGCGTTCGTAAAATCACTCTGGCTATCTTCTCCGATTTCAGAGCACTCTTGTCTGAGTGTGCGTGAGAGCAGAATAACTGATGACTTTACGAACGCTCAACACCGGTTGAATAAGGCCGGTGTCAGTAAACGTTGGCGTAACGAAATTGATGCCAGCAGTACAGTTACAGTCACCAACGCCCTGGATAACATGAAAAAAGCCTAACCAGCTCCGACAGGCTGAGTAAAATGGTCACACTGAGGTGTTCTCTCATTTGTGTCTGGAAGTACGTTAGCTAGCCAACGTTAGCCAGTTAGCTTGACTGCAGTTGTGAGGTCAGAATGCTAGGATCAACCCTACTCCTTGGCCAAAGCGTCTAGTGTGCGCTCTGAATGTAGTAACTGACAATCTGACAGCGCTCTGAGTTTATGATCGCCCAGAGCGCACTCTGAGCACACCCATGCGCTCCAGAATTAATTTACGAACACACCCATACTGTACATAAATATATGACTCTGATACAATTTAGCCAGTGGAGATTGATAGCCTATAAGGAATGATACACTAAATACTCAACAAGGAAACATTTTAATGATTGGGTGACATGATTCAACATTCTTGTATTCATCAGTGCAAGGTTAAATTAAAATGCAATCACAAAAAGGGTACAATCCAATGTCAGGATAGGGACAAGATCATAAATCATTTGAAATTGTGTCAATCCTGATTAGCATCATCCTTCAGACCTGAAGGAATATGAGAGTACCATTTCCTGCACTTGTATGAGTTTGGGTCACAGGTGTATCCATATTCACAGCAATGCAGGCCATCCGCACAACACTTCGCCTAAAAATAAAAAAAAATAGGCCTCAGAACATGATAGTAATATAAAATATGCATAATATTGCACATGATCTTAATGTGATAACTCTACCTACATGTACATATTACCTCAACTAACCGGTGCCCCCTGTACAGTTGAAGTCGGAAGTTTACATACACCTTAGCCAAATACATTTAAACTCAGTTTTTCACAATTCCTGACATTTAATCCTAGTAAAAATTCCCTGTTTTAGGTCAGTTAGGATCACCACTTTATTTTAAGAATGTGAAATGTCAGAATAATAGTAGAGAGAATTACTTATTTCAGCTTATATTTCTTTCATCACATTCCCAGTGGGTCAGAAGTTTACAWACACTCAATTAGTATTTGGTAGCATTGCCTTTAAATTGTTTAACTTGGGTTAAACGTTTTTGGTAGCCTTCCACACGCTTCCCACAATAAGTTGGGTGAATTTTGGCCCATTCCTTCTGACAGAGCTGGTGTAACTGAGTCAGGTTTGTAGGCCTCCTTGCTCGTACACGCTTTTTCAGTTCTGCCCACAAATTTTCTATAGGATTGAGGTCAGGGCTTTGTGATGGCCACTCCAATACCTTGACTTTGTTGTCCTTAAGCCATTTTGCCACAACTTTGGAAGTATGCTTGGGGTCATTGTCCATTTGGAAGACCCATTTGCTTTAACTTCCTGATTGATATCTTGAGATGTTGCTTCAATACATCCACATAATTTTCCATCCTCATGCAGCCATCTATTTTGTGAAGTGCACCAGTCCCTCCTGCAGCAAAGCACCCCCACAACATGACGCTGCCACCCCCGTACTTCACGGTTGGGATGGTGTTCTTCGGCTTGCAAGCCTCCCCCTTTTTCCTCCAAACATAATGATGGTCATTATGGCCAAACAGTTCTATTTTTGTTTCACCAGACCAGAGGACGTTTCTCCAAAAAGTACGATCTTTGTCCCCATGTGCAGTTGCAAACCGTAGTCTGGCTTTTTATGGCGGTTTTGGAGCAGTGGCTTCTTCCTTGCTGAGCGGCCTTTCAGGTTATGTCGATATAGGACTTGTTTTACTGTGGATATAGATACTTTTGTACCCGTTTCCTCCAGCATCTTCACAAGGTCCTTTGCTGTTGTTCTGGGATTGATTTGCACTTTCCGCACCAAGGTACGTTTATCTCTAGGAGACAGAACGCGTCTCCTTCCTGAGCGGTATGACAGCTGCGTGGTCCCATGGTGTTAATACTTGCGTACTATTGTTTGTACAGATGACCGTGGTACCTTCAGGCGTTTGGAAATTGCTCCCAAGGATGGACCAGACTTGTGGAGGCCTACAATTTTCTTTCTGAGGTCATGGCTGATTTCTTTTGATTTTCCATGATGTCAAGCAAGAGGCACTGAGTTTGAAGGTAGGCCTTGAAATACATCCACAAGTACACCTCCAATTGACTCAAATTATGTCAATTAGCCTATCAGAAGCTTCTAAAGCCATTACATAATTTTCTGGAATTTCCCAAGCTGTTTAAAGGCACAGTCAACTTAGTGTATGTAAACTTCTGACCCACTGGAATTGTGATACAGTGAATTATAAGTGAAATAATCTGTCTGTAAACATTTGTTGGAAAAATGACTTGTCTCATGCACAAAGTAGAGTCCTAACCGACTTGCCAAAACTATAGTTTGTTAACAAGAAATGTGTGGAGTGGTTGAAAAATGACTCCAACCTAAGTGTATGTAAACTTCCGACTTCAACTGCATATATTAAACCTCGCTATTGTTATTTTACTGCTGCTCTTTAATTATTTGTTACTTTTATTTCTTACTTTTTGGGGGGTATTTTTCTTAAAACTGCATTGTTGGTTAGGGGCTTGTATTTAAGCATTTCACTGTGAGGTCTACACCTGTTGTATTCAGCGCATGTGACAAATAACATTTGATTTGATTAAAACATTTCACACTGCTCTGTACGTGCACTACAGATAAAATGTGCATTACATTATTAAACATGCTCTACCTACATAACATTGATATACTACTTTATCAAATGATAGCTCAGTGGTATTTAATGTCAGTTGTATTAAATCCCCTCTACAGTACACTCAACACTTTCAGTATATTTACCAGTGGGAATGGGCAACATCCCCATTTGCCATTAGGTCCCTTGCAGCAGCTGGATGCAGAAGGACAATAGAATTTAGTGTCACAGTGAGTGACTCCAGCCTGTGGCGTGCTGTCAGCGGCCTGAACTAGAGCTGTCCATGAGACCTGCTAAAAGACGAGGGAATGAAGACAACCACACCATCAATGTTCTACTCAGGGGTTCAACATGTAAAAAGAACTCGCACATCTGAGTATCTGGTTGCGTGGGGAGTAATGTGAATACATTACTAACTACTCTCAGAGGGTAAAATGTAATAGCATACCAGTGTGCAGGAAATCATTCTCTATTCATTATTATTTTTAATGCCCATAAGGTGGGTTTCAAAAGTGATTTTCTCTTAGACTGAGTTGAGTGGCACAATAACAAACACAGAAAGAGAACAATGTCCACTGCCTACACAAACATTGGTTGCCTGTGAGTGTGACGCATAGGTACCTACCTGATCGTGGACCTTGTTTTCCAGTTTGGAGACCTTGATGGCTTCGATCATTGAAGGGGCCTGCCTCGGAGCAAAAGGGTACCTCAGGTTGCCATACCTCACACACTTAGTGTATGTGGGGTCACAGTCATAGCCATAGGGACAGCAGTGGTACCCATCTAGACAGCACCTACCCTGTGGAAAAACAGACGTATACAAGTTGATACAGTGAGCTACAAAAGTATTGGGACAGTGACATTTGTTGTTGTTGTTTTGGCTCTGGGGGTATGATATTTGTGCGTCTAACTTTCTAACTCATCACTATTCACGATTTATTCAGGACTATCCATAATCATGGTAGCATCCACATTAATGTAGACATGTTTAGAAATATATTATAATCTTATTTACAATAAAAGGGACTCCAAAATTACACAATAGATAATCTGAAACAACAAGTTTGTAGAGTCACACGCTTGATGTAATCATTGTGTGCTAGGATTATGGGACCAAATACTACACTTTTGACTACTTCAATACACATATAAGTGAAATTTTACCAAATATTTTTGGTTCCCTGAAATGGGGGGACTATGTACAAAAACTGCTGTAATTTCTAAACGGTTGAACCAATATAGATGACAATACCCTCAAATTAAAGCTGACAGTCTGCACCTTAACCTCTTGGTCATTGTATCATTTAAAATCCAAAGTGCTGGAGTACAGAGCCAAAACAACAACAACAAATGTCACTGTCCCGATCCTTTTATAGCTCACTGTATATTGACAATAACCATTTTGGAATTAAGTATAACGTATATTGTTTCATGCATACCCATTTTGCATACCACAGATCTCAAATTCTTGTTTTTAATATTTCTGAGAAAATATCCAGTTTAGAAAAATATGAATAACTTATTGTGTAGTATGTTTTGTTTTTTAGCTGTAATAAAAACATAATACAACAACAACAAAAGTGTCACTAATTTCCTAATACTGCCAGCTACTCTATAACACTATTACAAACTGACAAGAGCCCTTCAAGCCAACATACTACAAGCAGAGAAAAACTAGTCAACTCACAGGAGAGTACGGACAGCAGAACCACAGGCCTGTGGGGTGGTGGCAGCAGGTGGTGCCATCGGGACAAGCATAATAGTTGTCACATTGCACCTTGCCGACCATGGAGCTCTCCACTGCATTGCTCTGGACAGGGCTGCTGTCAGATTCGAGCGGAGCAGAGACAGGAGAGCTTGGTTCCTCTGCAGCCACCTTGTTCAGCATGGGCACACTGCTCCATGGATGGTCACCTTTCTCACACTTCTGGGTGATGGCATTGCAGTTGAAGCCTGACGGGCAACAGTGGGCCATGTCAGAGCAACACACCGCCTGGAAAACATCATGAAAAAAAGGTGATATGCAGTCAAAATACCTTTATTGGGTCTTCGCTCATACAGCTTTCTAAACCCAAGGTCTTTGCTCATACAGCTTTCTAAACCCAAGGTCTTTGCTCATACAGCTTTCTAAACCCAAGGTCTTTGCTCATACAGCTTTCTAAACCCAAGGTCTTTGCTCATACAGCTTTCTAAACCCAAGGTCTTTGCTCATACAGCTTTCTAAACCCAAGGTCTTTGCTCATACAGCTTTCTAAACCCAAGGTCTTTGCTCATACAGCTTTCTAAACCCAAGGTCTTTGCTCATACAGCTTTCTAAACCCAAGGTCTTTGCTCATACAGCTATCTAAACCCATGGTCTTTCAACTGATATATTGTTTTTGTAATCCAAAAGAAAAGGAAACAACAGTACCAGTATGCTGTTTTTTTTCTCCAGTATTTACAACCTTAGTGCTGCTGAGAATCCCATTTACTAGTGTGATCAAATTCCCTAGCCTGGTTCCAGATGTTTGTGCTGCTAATTGCTATGGCTGTTGACATGACAAAACAGATCTGGGACCAGGCTACAAATTGCCCTAATGTGAACCCTGGTTACTCACATTGGGAACTGGACAGCAGGCGTATCCTCCTTTAGTCAAACAACAGGTTGATTGATCAGAGCAGACCTTCCCACCAGGGCACGTGATGTAGCAAGAGGCAGACCCTGTCAGCACTAACACCAATGCAGCTATGCTCCACATCTAAAGGATAGGGATTAAACAAGTGGTTACGATTTAGAGGAATTTTGTAGTAGGTTGAGTATGATGTTTATTTTTTGAAGTTTACTGGATCATGATACCTTGTGGAATTTCCAACTCTTTGTCTTTATCTTAGGGTACGTTTGTAAATTCACTCTGGAGTGCCAGTTATGTCAGATTATTCGTTTGTAACGCACCCTTAGATGAGCAAAATTAAGATGAAAAACATGAGGGTGGTTTGAGAGTGCCAGAGCGAAATGCTCTGAATTTAGCCTACAAATGACCAATCTGACAACGCTCTGAATTTTTGATAGCCCAGAGCACACTTTGAACGCACTCTGGCACTCCAGAATCCAGAGTGAATTTCCGAACACGCTGCCACAGCACTAACATGGTGTCTTAGTTTACTTTCAATTTCAAATGCATCTAAATTTACATTACTTCTGAATTACTTGACTAAGATTCAAATAATTGAATACATTTGTTGTTTACTAATTCTTATAGTTTGTGATTTCTAATTGCATAGTTTAATATGAAATTATTTTCTCTTTTTTAAATCTCACTTACCTTAGCCTTGATATTGATCTCAGTTTAGTGATCCAAACACTTCTTGTGATGAGATTACACAATGGGGTGACTGCATGACTCCTTGACCAATAAACTGCTCTTCATACACTAGATTTGATCCTCCCACTTTTTATAACAAATAAGTAACTTTATCTCATTTCCTAATTTATGCCAACAATGCACTAAACAGAAGCTTAGATCAGTGACGAATCCAGAAGTTGTCAACAGTATATTACCATGTCCAATAGCACCAGTTGGCTTTATAGACCCTTTGATTTTCATTATGTCAGTCTGTCAATACAATGATCACTAGACCTTATAGTCTCGGGAATCGTGAATTTGGTCAAGGTGTGGAAAATGAAGAACCACAACGAGTTCTATATTTAAAGGTTTAATAGACAAACAATAGACAGAAATATGCATACGGGGAGACAGACACGCTCCTCTGATAGGTTTGTAGCAATCTGCCAACCCCCTCAAAGGCAGGCAGGCAGGCATAAATACTTTTGCTTATCTGTTCGTTCTCCAAGTGTCCTGGGCCCCTGGTCAAAACATTAATCAAGGAAATCAAGACCACTTGGTTCAGTGAGCCATATATTACATATCTCTATCATTTGAAACCACAGATGGCTGAATTTACATGACATTTACATTTACATTTAAGTCATTTAGCAGACGCTCTTATCCAGAGCGACTTACAAATTGGTGCATTCACCTTATGATATCCAGTCTCTCTCTATGTAGTGTTGTTGTGTCTCTCTTTAGTGATGGTGTTTTGTCCTATATATACAGTTGAAGTCGGAAGTTTACATACACTTAGGTTGGACTCATTAAAACTTGTTTTTCAACCACTCCACAAATGTATTTTTAACAAACAAA
>NC_036869.1:2640170-2663410 GCF_002910315.2 Salvelinus sp. IW2-2015 | reverse complement strand
TGAACAACCACTTTACAATAGTGCATCTAACTCATTTAAGGGGAGGGGGGGGGTAGGAGGAATACTTTATCCTATCCTAGGTATTCCTTGACCTCAGGGATGTCACCTAGAGATCACCTAGGATACCAGGTTCTGCTTTTATGGTGACTCCTAACCTCTTGGAGTTCATTCAGGGGCTGAGTTCAGATTTAAGGGGAGCCAATAATTAGATATTAATAATAGCTCAAACTACATGAAGGACTTAAATTTTTGGCAAGTCGGTTAGGACATCTACTTTGTGCATGACACAAGTAATTTTTCCAACAATTGTTTACAGACAGATTATTTCACTTATAATTCAATGTATCACAATTCCAGTGGATCAGAAGTTTACAAACACTAAGTTGACTGTGCCTTTAAACAGCTTGGAATATTCCAGAAAATTATGTCATGGCTTTAGAAGCTTCTGATACTTTCAGGCGTTTGGCTAATTTACATAATCTGAGTCAATTGTAGGTGTACCTGTGGATGTATTTCAAGGCCTACCTTCAAACTCAGTGTCTCTTTGCTTGACATCATGGAAAAATCAAAAGAAATCAGCCAAGACCGCAGAAAACATTTGTGGACCTCCACAAGTCTGGTTCATCCTTGGGAGCAATTTCCAAACGCCTGAATGTAAATATTAATAAATATTAAATAATACATTTTTCTCTCTACTATTATTCTGACATTTCACATTCTTAAAATAAAGTGGTGATCCTAACTGACCTAAAACAGGGAATTTTTACTAGGATTAAATGTCAGGAATTGTGAAAGACTGAGTTTTTCAAAAACTTTAAATGTATTTGGGTAAGGTGTATGTAAACTTCCGACTTCAACTGTATATATTTATTTTTTTATCCCAGCCCCCATCCCTGCAGGAGGATTTTTGCCTTTTGGTAGGCCGTCATTGTAAATAAGAATTTGTTCTTAACTGACATGCCTAGTTAAATAAAGGTAACAAAATCTAAAGTATAGCTCCACCAAACACACACACACTGCTGTGCAGCCTGCACTCTCTCTCTCTTTCCCTGGATTTGTTTCAAATAACAGCTGACTGCCAAAACCGGTCTGTGTGATATGTCAGACTTGCCTCAGCCGATATGCTATGAAGCCATCGAAAATGTGCAGACATTTAGAAACAAAGCATCCACATCTTAAGGATAAGCCAGATAATAAAAAAAGAAGAGAAAGAGATGACCAACCAAACAAAAATGCTGCACATTCATTTCACAGACGAGAGTTTACTGAAGGTTTCATACTTCCTCTCTCATAACATTTCCAAGTGCCAGGCTCCTTTCACTACAGTTGAAAAGCTGGTCATGCCCTCAGTCGTGGATGCTTGCCGACAGGTTTCAGGCCCAACTGCTGCTACAAAGATCAGTGAAATCCCACTTTCCAATGACACTGTCACACTAGAATCCAGGATATGTCAGATGATATTGAATCACATGCAGGTTTTAGACAGAGCTTGCACATCAAACTGGTTTGCAATCATACACTGGTTACAGCACAACACCACATCCTATGTATGTAAAGGACACTGTTGTGAGTGTGACACTGACTTATTTGGTGGTAATGTCTTCCCCCCCATTTAGCTGTTGTCAACTGAGCATTGATCACAACCCTGGATCACAACCCTGGAGAGCATTGAAGAAGTGGTTGAATTCATAAACGGTGCATATGTTTTCACTATAATGTATTCTTGTTCCATCAATATTGTTATCAAATCAAAATCAATGTTTATTTGGCACAGGATACAGTCTGATGTATTCGGGAATATGACATTAGATTGTACTGTGTACTATCAAAGTGTACTACTGTGTATTGTTGAAGTGTACTACTGTGTACTATTGAAGTGTACTATTGAAGTGTACTACTGTGTACTATTGAAGTAACAATTTCTTTCATGTTTTCTCAACGTCAACCTGTAATCCACAGGATAGTTTGGACCTGCTGGATGGAGGAAACAGTCAGCTATAGATGTTGACAGCCCTCCTAACCCTTCACCAGTGTCCATGTAACATTCTACCTGCTACACAAGAAACCACCCAAATCAACTGTATTTCTCAATATTTCAATTCACAAGATAGAATGAACTTGCGCGTGAGCCATTGAGACTGGAACCTCTGTAGCAGGGCCGTAAGGATGCATTGCGGTCATACCGGCTCTGATGACCTCCGAGTAGGGGGTGAAAGGTGGGAACCAGGACCACCACATAACAGTTTGTGACCTGGAACTGGAGGTGAGAGACCTGGCAACAGGGTCATCATTCTTTTATTTGTATTTTTTTTACTCCATAAACAAACATATACATACAAACAATTACTTACAGACACACAAACAATGACTAGTGTCTGCATTATTGTTTGCCACTTGACACCCATTGATTGGGTGACTGTTTTTCTCAGTCACCCAATCAATTAGTTTTTCTCGGTCACCCATGCTATTTCAATATTTAAATTATACACAGAAAAAAATATGAACGCAACATGTAAAGTGTTGGTCCCATGTTTCATGAGCTGAAATAAAATATTCCAAAAGAATTCCTGGCGTACAAAAAGCTTTTTTCTCTCAAATTTTGCGCACAAATTTCTTTACATCCCTGTTAGTGAGCATTTCTCCTTTGCAAAGATAATCCATCCACCTGACAGGTGTGGCATATCAAGAAGCTGATTAAACAGCATGATCATTACACAGGTGCACCTTGTGCCTGGGACAATAAAAGGCCACTATAAATGTGCAGCTTTGTCACACAACAATTGGCATGCTGACTGCAGGAATGTCCACCAGAGCTGTTGCCAGAGAAGTGAATGTTAATTTCTCTATCATAAGCCGCCTCCAACGTTGTTTTAGAGACTTTAGCAGTACGTCCAACCAGCCTCACAACCACAGACCATGTGTAACCACGCCAGCCCAGGACCTCCACATGCAGCTTCTTCACCCGTGGGATTGTCGGAGACCAGCCACCCGGACAGCATTTCAGGGAAGCTAATCTGTGTCCTTCTCGTCCTCACCAGGGTCTTGAGCTGACTGCAGTTCAGTGTTGTAACCGACTTCAGTGGGCAAATGCTCACCTTCGATAGCCACTGGCATGTTTGGAGAAGTCTACTCTTCACGGATGAATCCCGGCTTCGTGTGACTGAGCGGTTTGCTGATGTCAACGTTACGAACAGAGTTCCTCATGGTGGCGATAGGGTTATGGTATGGGCAGGCATAAGTTACGGACAACGAACACAATAGCATTTTATAGATTGACAATTTGAATGTACAGAGATACCGTGATGAGATCCTGAGGCCCATTGTTGTGCCATCCATCCACCGCCATCACCTCGTGTTTCAGCATGATAATGCATGGCCCCAATTCTCACAATGATCTGTACACATTTTCTGGAAGCTGAAAATGTCCCAGTTCTTCCATGGCCTGCATACTCACCAGACATGCCACCCATTGAGCATGTCTGGGATGCTCTGGATTGACGGTTTCCGCCAATATCCACCAAATTTGCACAGCGGTGTGGGACAACATCAACAGCCTGGTCAACTCTATGTGAAGGAGGTGTGTTGCACTGCATGAGGCAAAGGGTTGTCCACCAGATTCTGACTGGTTTTCTGATCCACGCCCCTTCCTTTTTATTAAGGTATCTATGACCAACAGATGCATACACTCTTAGAAAAAAGGGTTCCAAAAGGGTTCTTTGTAAGGCAAAGAGTTCTACCTAGAACCTTTAACATCCTAAGAAACATTTTTGGAAGAAAGGGCTCTTTGATGATTCTTTGGAAGGCAAGAAGGATTCTTTGGAAGGCAAGAAGTGTTCTTCATAGAACCAGATACAATATTTCCCAGCACGCAGGGAGATTTTCAGAATTGTTTGTTTTACTGTAATCTGTGTTATTGCATGTACATTGATTGGTTAATACATTTTATGCTACACAAAGATAAATAACATACAGTTTTCTAAATTAATCCAATCTGTTGGATTTATTGCACCTGTTACTGAGATGGTTGTTCCAGTTTAGATGATTGAGGTAGTCTCAGTATTCAATCTTCCCTACCCTGCCAGTCATTCTGAATGCAGGTTGTGGGTGATTGACAATTCCACTTGTTGGATATCCTAACTCTGGCTGGATTCAATTAGGAATTATACATCACTTTGCAAGCCAGCATAATGTGACTTGCATGCCTGTTGTGGCCTGTAAACCAGGATATTCCTAATACCACAGTGTTAGGGTATAACTAGGCCCTCAAAGAAAGGCCTTATGATATATGTAATGTACTGTCTTAAATAATACAATTTGAAAGGCTAATAGAACGGAACCGTTCTAGGAAGAACCCTCCAAAGATAAAAGGGTTCTCGGCAGAGCTATTCATAGACAGTTCTAGGAAGAACCTTTAGATTATAAAATGGTTCTTGGTAGAACCATTCATACAGGGGGTTCTTTGAGGAACCCTACATAGAAGGTTCTCGATAAAAACCCTCTGCAAAGAGTTCTACCCAGCACAAAAAAGGGTTCCCCTATGGGGATACACTGAAGAACCCTGTATGGTTCTACTTAGCACCTTTTTTTCTAAGAGTTTATCTTTATTCCCAGTCATGTGAAATCCATAGATTAGGGCCTAATGAATGTATTTCAATTGACTGATTTCCTTATATTAACCGGAACTCAGTTAAATATTTTAAATTGTTGCATGTATATTTTTGTTCAGTGTAATTCCAATGGTATCCAGTTTATGGATTAGTCATGAGCAGTCTTTTTCTTATTTATTTTTCTCTTTTGGGGTCGAGTTGATTCAGATCCAAGAACAGAGAATGATGCTTGTTGGCTTCATCTACTCAGTTTGTTTCTGGTGCTGTAACATCAGGTTGCAAGCAATGTTCCCTCTAAACTGCGCACTTCCTCCAGGACTGCCGCGCAGAAGAAATGTCATGCCACGCAGAGACGCAAGAGATTGAATCTCATGGAGTTCGCACTATATAGATCAACGTTTTTTCAGTGATCGAATCAACATTATATCAGCCCCATTTAAATGCAGGGGAATTACACCAGATAGGACAGACTGACCCTAGCCCCCCGGCACATAGACCATTGCAGCATAAATACTGAAGGCTGAATGAATACTGAAGGCCGATGATACCCCCGGACAGGGCCAACCAGGAAGGATATAACCCCACCCACTTTGCCAAAGCCCAGCCCCCAAACCACGAGAGGGATATCAGGGCTCTCGAGTGGCGCAGCGGTCTAAGGCACTGCATCTCAGTGCTAGATGCAAATCCAGGCTGTATCACAACTGGCCGTGATTGGGAGTCCTATAGGGTGGCGCACAATTGGCCCAGCGTCATCTGGGTTTGGCCGGTGTAGGCCATCATTGTAAATAAGAATTTGTTCTTAACTGACTTGCCAAGTTAAATAAAGGTTAAATAAAAAATATCAACAGAGCACCAACTTACTACCCTGTGACAAGGCTGAGTATAGACTACGAAGATCTCCTATAGCACAAGCCTGAGGGTGTGGAAAACCAGACAGGAAGATCATGTCAGTGACTCAACCCACTCAAGTATAGTATATTGAAAAAAACGTTGGCATGATGTGACGCACCCCTCCTAGGGACGGCTTGGAAGAGCACTAGTAAGCCAGTGACTCAGACCCCGTAATAGGGTCAGAGTCAGACCCTGTAATAGGGTCAGAGGCAGAGAATCCCAGTGGAGAAAGGGGAACCGGCCAGGCAGAGACTCAAGTGGCTTGCCGTTCACCTTCACACCCCTGGGTCAGACTACACTCAATCATAGCACCTACTGAAGAGATGAGTCTTCAGTAAAGTCAAAGGTTGAGACTGAGTCTGCTTCTCTCACATGGATAGGCAGACCGTTATATAAAAATGGGGCTCTACAGGAGAAATCCCTGCCTCCAGCTGCTTGCATAGACAGCCCAACAATCCAGCCAAAGGCAAGTGTGGGTAGCTGCAGCCCCGGAGTGGGTGTGTTGAAAGGAGTGGGTGTATGGAAAGCAAATCAGCAATTTGGCAGATTCTTTGCCACTCAAGAACGTTTGGCGTGGTTGATTGGGCTGCACTACGAGATAAGCCGGCGACCAGTGCACCGGTGTTGTAGCTTCCTACCACTACTGGGTATCACGGTCATGCACCGGGGGGAGCTAACGTGGCCATTTTTTCTTTCACATTATTTAATTTCAAGTAAGATAGCAGTCTACGCAATAAATAACTAATATTGATAACTGTCTCGATGTCACCTTGATATATAAACTCAGCCAAAAAAGAAACGTCCCCTTTTCAGGACTCTTTCAAAGATAATTCGTAAAGATCCAAATAACTTCACAGATCTTCATTGTAAAGGGTTTAAACACTGTTACCCATGCTTGTTCAATGAACCATAAACAATTAATGAACATGCACCTGTGGAATGGTCGTTAAGACACTAACAGCGTACAGACGGTAGGAAATTAAGGTCAGTTATGAAAACTTAGGACACTAGAGGCTGAGGCCCAACTGGGCGGAAAATCTGTCTCCCCCTCCAGCAGGCAGCACTGTTTTGCCCACTAAGGAAGGTCAATGAGAGTGTTGGATTTGGTCAAAATTAATGGGTGAGGTTTATTTGATCGAATATAAGTTTTGTAGTGCTTAAATTGTTACAAGTGTACTGATATAAGACGTGAAATCCCGGCAACTTTGAGAAAAAAAACTATCTGAACTGAGATGGCTTTGTATATCCATGGCATGAGGTTAGTAGCATAGCATCTCTCTCCATTGAATACAGACAATTGACAACCCTCATTGAACGTTAAAAAAACAATTACAATAAAAGATGTATCCACCAATCCAAAGAAAGGAGAGATAGACAGCCTGCTGTGCCACCTTGTGGACAACGAGTCTTATTGTTAGGGCGGAGAGATATGTATCTTGTCAGTATATCCATAATCTTTGTGGCAGCTCAGGGCTCAACCCCCTTGTTTTCGTTCAAAGTGAAAACACTACACAAGAAGTGGCCGGTATGGTCGCCCACAAACTGCAGATTTCAGCTTTAAAGGGGCAATCTGCAGTTGCTACAATAATTTTTGGACTTATAAATGAACAATATATACTGATTGATTCTTGAATATAACAGAAATGCCTCATGAGCTTAGTTTAACTGTCACACCCCACCACAACCCAAAATATAAGCTTTTTCTACTCCAATATTTGTAAACATTGTACATGTATTTCATGATGCTTCCAGGATGGTAAATTACAAGTATAAATGTTATTTGTTACTCTCATCCCATACAAATCATTCATCATTCATCCAAACACAAAAAAAGAACCACTATATTATCAAGGATAAAACAATACTTTAATAATTAAAACCCATTCATTTAGATATTCAGTTGTAGAATTCATTACATTAACAGAATTGAACAGTTTATCCCTTGTGATGACAATTTCACTCGTATTTTCACAATCCCAACTTCAATATGAGGCTGGCAAGAGAAGTGACCATCATATCAGAATGCATGCATCATGACACTGGGCACCAGCATAACAAAGTCCCAAAATGACCTCAGTGTAGCTAGTGACGCACGAGATCTCCAAGAATGGTAAAATAGACATAGCAGGGCAGCATACCAAGGGTGTAAAAAATGTACACTGCTGATCAATATCCATGTATGGAAGTTCATTTCCGTTTCAAATGCAAATGTTTCAGTTCAGTTGGGCAACACTTGACAAACTTATGGTGTCCTTGACGACGTTCATTTGGATCTAATAAAAACTAGCAACAGACAAAAGAAAAACAAATATGCAAAGTTGTCACAGAGGGTTTGATGACCCGTAACTCCCAGTTCACCAGTCCTTAATTAACATTAGAAACCCCATATCCCATCTCCCCACCATCTCAACTCTCATGAGCAGGAAGCTAGCGGTTCCCCTAATCCATCAACTACCCCCATCATGGGAGCAGCCTAGATGGGATTTTTTGGTAGTGGAAAGGCAGATGCTCTCTAGTGGTGGACAGTTGGACAGAGAACCACAGCGCTAGATGTTAGTCTAACTCAACATCAGAAGAGGTCTTCTTCTTCTTCTTCCTGCCATGTTTCTTGTGCTTCTTTTTCCTCTTCTTCTTTGATTTGTCCTGTTAACATTTACAACATTTGGGTAAGTAAGTGTTAAAACTTCCATTCTGCTATGTTTTTGTATAAAATCTGTCGGTGCAGAAAAATAGTTGGTAGAGCACATCGCTTGTAACGCCAGGGTAGTGGGTTCGATTCCCAGGACCACCCATATCTTCAAATGTATGCATGCATGACTAAGATGCCTTGGATAAAAGGCATCTGCACATATTATATTACAAATATGTTACATTTTAAACAATCCCAAGAGTTAGTCATGTAGTTATCTGCTGACAGAGGCATGTTGCCATTTCTGGTAATTTGCTAACATACACTATATGACCAAAAGTATGTGGACACCTGCTCATCAAACATCTCATTCCAAAATCATCGGCATTAATATGGAGTTGGTCCCCACTTGATGACCATGAAAAACAGCCCCAGACCATTATTCATCCTCCACCAAACTTTACAGTTGGCACTATGCATTGGGGCAGGTAGCGTTCTTCTGGCATCCACCAAACCCATAATCGCCCGTCGGACAGCCAGATGGTGAAGTGTGATTCATCCCTCCAGAGAACACGTTTCCACTGCTCCAGATTTCAATGCTGGCGAGTTCTACACCACTCTCCAGCCAACGCATGGCACTGCGCATGGTGATCTTAGGCTTGTGTGCAGCTGCTCGGCCATGGAAATCGAGGACAGACAATTGTGTGGCCTACCACTCCCCGGCTGAACAGTTGTTGACCAGGGCAGCTCTAGCAGGGCAGAAACTTTACAAACTGACTTGTTGGAAAGTTAGCATTCTATGACGGTGCCACTTTGAAAGTCACTGAGCTCTTCAGTACGGGCCAGTCTACTGCCAATGTTTGTCTATGGAGATCGTATGGCTGTGTGCTTGATTTTACACACCGGTCAGCAACGATGTGGCTGAAATAGACTAATCCACTAATTTAAAGGGGTGTCCACATAGCTTTGTAAATATAGTGTATTTTGGTTACTAGTCACTAAATCTGACATGCGGGAGTAGCCGTTTTCATCCTGTGGTAAGTGTATGCTTATCTGACAACCACTTACTGCTGCTATTTTTTCTTTCTCCTCATTACTTCTCTTTCTCTTCTTGGGTTCACCCTACAGAGACATTGCAAAAAATTAACCAACCACAATGTATGGGGAAAGTCCACTGACAGTTTCCTAACGTCCAATCAAAAAGTGCAGTATTTCACAATGATACAGAATGCAAAAAAAGTTCCCTCCATATAATACTTAAACTGCAGATGACCTATGCCCTCCAACGAGGAACAAAAATACATCCCATAAGTGTTCACCTAAGTCAATACATAACACATTATTTTCAGTAATAAAACATGGCAAATGAATATAGTGGCGACAAAGGTGAGTGTACTTACACCTTCCTCCACTTCTGAGTCAGCCGACGACTCCGAGGATGAGTCTTTATGACTTTGCTCGGCTTTCCTCTTCTTCCTGCGGCTCTTTTCATCCTGAAGGTTAAACATTTACAGCCCTCAGTTCACTGTAGCCCAGCATGTTCAAAAACTTCTTCAGGCAGCAATACACAAAACAGGACTAACAGCCACTCGAATGTCCTTAAATTACCTTTTCTTTCTTCTTCATCTCCATCTCCATCTTCGTCTTCTTGGAGAGAAACAGAATGAGAGGGAAGGAGCCCTTTTTTTGCATACAAAACATGAAGATTTAATGAAGTACTCACGTAACAAAAAAAAAGTTCAACTTTGAAATGAATGAACAGAAATCAAACAATGGCTGAACAGAACAATGACAGTGAGGACCAACATAAAAAGAGGGATGTTAAGAAGATGAAATAGTGCATCATCCAGAACAAAAGATCTAGACCAGCGGTATCCAGGTGGACGTGACGAAAAGAGATTTCTAAGAGTGCAGAAATGTCTTCAATAAAGATGAGATTTCATTATGTAAGGATATAGGTGGAATAGTCTCCACATCAAACTAACCTTGCTGTCGGGCTCCGATTCCACAGTCGAGTCTTCTGATGCTTTCTTGGAGGAGGACCGCTTCTTTTTCCGTTTCTTTTTGACACTCTTCTTTTCATTCTGACCAAACAGACATCAGATAAAAACTCAGTTTCAATCTATCATATTTCTCCTCTTTGAAATAGTAGGACAATATTTAACTGGAAACGCATTGAATACAATCCATTACTTTCTCAATATTCATAAAGGGGGTAGAAGCCAATCCCTAAACAAAATATCAACAGTATAAATGTATTCACAATATATATTCACAATACTTCACACAGCTCTTCGTGCCTACCTTAGAAATACAATTACTTCTAATGTATTATATTTCTATGGTGCCCACAAGGTGGCTGGGAAACAGTATGGCAAGCTGACACAGACTTGTCACCAAATACTCTGGTACATACCTCGTCTTCAGAGTCTGAGGAGGAGCTGCTAGAGGAATCAGAACTCGATGAGGAGGAGGAGGGAGAGGAATGCTTGACCAAACACAATGAAAGCAGAGCTCATTAGATTTGAAGACAGCAACTGACACAAAGATACCTTTGTGAAAAGCTTACACTTTAGATGACAGATACCACTACCGCAATATGCATACCAACAGTCTTCAACAAAACATTGGAGACAGCTTTCCTCACCCTGTTGGATTTCTTTCCCTTTTCTTTTTTTCCCTTCTCTTTCTTCTTTTTCTAAACACAAAACAGAGATCTGGTATGAGAGGTGGATACGTTAAAACAAAATGTTTGTATTAGAATGTTAGACATGGATAGAACTGGAAGCATACCTCTTTCTTCTCCTTCTTCTCTTTCTTCTCCTTCTCTTTCTTCTCCTTCTCTTTCTTCTCCTTCTCTTTCTTCTCCTTCTCCTCTTTCTCCTTGTCAACGCCACCTAGTAACTTCTCTCTGTTCTTCGCCAGCTCTTTCTTCCAATTCTATACAAAGCAAATTGTGATATTTGAATGTAAGAAAAAAATAAAACACTGGATTTGTGGTATAATAACGACCGGTCAATAAAGTACAATGGTTAACATTTGAACAATACCTCGTTCATTTGATCCTCAAAGTCCGCCAGAGCTCTGGAGCCTTTCTTCTTCCGCTCTATGATCTCTTTCACCTCTTCCCTGATGAACAAAAACCATCATCACTCAATGAAAATCAATGGATCACAACTGACGGTGATGTAGGCCTAGGTCCAAACATTCAAGGGCATAGCAACATTTTATTGTGACTTGCAGGCAGCATTTCATAGCGTGTAGCCTATTACTATAAGACAGCAATGCCTGTACACACATAGGATCCACCATGTTGCCCGTTGATATTTTTCAGTAACATCAATGAGGGTATGTCCATCTCGCCAGTTATAGAACCTGGAGCGCTTTCAGGCACAAATCCTGGGTCCTTAGGTGTGTTATCTTATACTTACCATGTTGGCCGTGGTCTGCTCAGGTAATCCTGGATAGACGGTCCTGCGTTGGGTGCAGGTCCCTTGGCCCGTGATGCAGCTATGGGGTTCACATATGACTGAAAACACACAAGGGAGACAGTCAGACCAGACATCTCAATGATGACATCTGGCTACCGTAGACAAGAAACAGTAGTCTAGACAGGGTTGGAAGTATAATAACACACAATATTTTGACCTGGCTAGGTTGGATCAGTAATTTTGACTAGACTGTCAATACCAATTCTATGGCCTTTCCATACAAAGGTAATGTTAACACATTCATAACATAGATACAACGTAGACAGCCAGTCCGGCCAATTCGGGTGATGAACTCGAGCCTAGCTTGCAGGCGTAGTTACAGTAATAGTTAGTTAAGTTAGTTGTTTTTTTCCGACTGCGCGCTTTGGATTATATTAGCAGAACAGGCACAGGGTGTGCTCGCTGGTTCGCTATATTATTATACACTAGCTAAATAACATAACTAGATATATTTCGAACTAAATAGTTAGCTACGTTAGTTCAGGTGTGGCTCCGTTTAGCGGTCCTTCATGCGACCTGCTAACGTTTACTTGTTCTTCGTTATCTGCCAGGTTAGTTTGCCTAGCTAACTATATTCGTTCGATATATATATCGTGTGTTAAAATAATTATATTTATGCACCTTTGCTATAACTCGTTTTAATGGGATTCGACTTGTCTAGACACTAACGTAAACTACTGTTAGCTAGCTAACTTATAGGGCCTAGCTAACATACCTAACGTTACAGGCCCATGCGTTCAGTGGCAGTTAGCTATAGCCAACACGTTTGTTTGTTTTCATGCATAACGTTACCATTTATCGTAAAAAGCTAAATATCTACATGCCTGTAATTATTTAACACTTGGCTTACCACTCTATTGTCTCTTTTCCCCATTTCTGCAGATTTCGCCTACTATTGGGCGAATATCACTAAATTGAGAACCGTAGCATGCTTCCCGTCGTTAGCCACCACAACAAGCGAGCTTCTCTAGCTACGTAGATAGATTCTCTGACGACGACGGACACACAGACCTGTGATGACTGCCACCTAGCGTTAAATACATATATTAGATTGGATTAGAGAACACATGTACAGGGTTAGACAGGTAGCTGACTAGTGATGATGGTCTGTGGGTAGAAGCTATTGTCCAGTTTTACAGTTTTTGCCATGATGCTCCTATAATGCCCACGTCTGAGTGATGGAAACGGAGAGAACCGGTCATGGCTCAGGTGACTGGGGTCCCTGATGATCTTCTTGGCCTTTCTGCGACACCTGGTGTTGTAGGTGTCCTGAAGGTCAGGCAGTGTGCACCCAGTGGTGCATTCAGCTGAGCGTACCACCCTCTGTAGCACCTTGTGGTCTGTGGCAGTGGAGTTGCCGTACCMGGCTGTGATGCAACCCGACAGTATGCTCTCGATGGTGCTCCTGTAGAACACTGTGAGGGCCCTCGGGAACAGACTGAATTTTGTCAGAATCCTGCGTTTGATGAGTCGCTATTGTGCCTTCTTCACCACAGTGTCCGTGGGGTTTGACCATTTCAGCTCTTTGGAGTTGTGTACTCAGAGGAACTTGAACTTTTTGACCATCTCCATGGTGGCCCAGTTGATGAGGATGGGCGCCTGCCCAGCCTGGTACCTCCTGAAGTCCACAATCAGCTCCTTTGTTTAGCTGATGTTGAGGTTGTTTACCTGGCACCACGCCATTAGAGTGCCTACCTCCTCCCTGTAGGCCAACCTCGTTGTTGTTGGTAATCAGGACTACTACTGTCGTGTCGTCAGCAAACTTTATGATGGAGTTGGAGTTGTGTGAGACCACACAGTCGTGGGTATACAGGGGATACAGGAGGGGGGTGAGAACACCCATCAGGAAGTCCAGGACCCAGTTTGCATAGGGAGGAGATCAGTCCCAGGGCCGTAAGTGTTGTGGTGAGCTTAGAGGGCACTATGGTATTGATAGGCTGAGCTGTAGTCGATGAACAGCATCTTCACATATGCATTCCTTTTGTCCAGGTGGGTGAGGGCAGTGTGCAGTGCAATGACGATTGCGTCGTCCCTGGATCTTTCAGGGAGGTAGGCAAATTGGAGAGGGTCGAGTGTGTCAGGGAGGGAGGTGGTGATGTAGTCTTTGACTAGCCTCTCGAAGCACTTCATGATGACGGAAGTTAGTGCTACGGGTTGGTAGCACTAACTTCAGTTATTTTCCCTTTCTTGGGCATGGGGATGATAGTGGACATCTTGAAGCAGGTGGGGATTTCACCTGAGCTAGAGATTAAAAACACAGGTAGATTTAAGCAATAAGGCCTAGGGGGGTGAGTTATATGGCCAATATACCACAGCTAAGAGCTGTTCTTAGGCACGATGCAACGCAGAGTTGTATAGCCGTGGTATATTGGCCATATACCACAAACCCCTGAGGTGCCTTATTACTATTATAAACTGGTTACCAACATAATTAGAACAGTAAACAAGTAGTTTTGCATCATACCCGTGGTATATTTAAGCAATAAGGCCCAAGGGGGTGTGGTATAGGGCTAATATACCTCAGCTAAAGGCGGTTCTTCGGCACGACGCAACGTGGAGTACCTGGATACAGCCCTAAGTCGTAGTATATTGGCCATATGGCACCAACTCCCGAGGTGCCTTATTGCTATTAGAAACAAGTTACCAACATAATTAGAACAGTAAACAAGTAATATTGTGTCATACCCGTGGTATAGTCTCATATACCACAGCTTTCAGCCAATCAGCATCCAGGAGCCAAACTACCCGGTTTATAAAGTCTTATATACCACGGCTTTCAGCCAATTAGCATCCAGGGCTCGAACGACCCGGTTTATAATTACCGTTATAAAATGACAGGAATTTCGTTAGTAAGATAATACACAATAATGCCAGTGGAAACACAATTAACACACTAAACATTTATTTGACTAAAATAAAAATGACAAGCAGTTGTGAATACAATATCAGAAACGTTAAGCTGCTACATACACTTAGATGACCTTATGGTGGGTCATAATATGTTTTTAAAATACATTTTGAGAGCATTACTGCATAGCAGCAAAACCAGTTTAGAGAAAGCCAAAATGGATAAATACAATTGAAATAAAAATAAGTAGCAAACTATGTTCCTATTTGATACTCTGTGTTTCCTAAAATCCGGTTTCTTGGCAAAACTACAATATTAGCAAAAAAGGGCATTGTAGAAATGTGGATTCTGGCATCAACAACCTGCTTCAGAACAGCTTTGAATCACAATATATAAAATGCATTTTATTTTAAATATGGTGCTGAACAAACATAAGGCCAGGCTACATAATGGACCTAGACTAGACATGATGTTATATAGCAAGACCTTTAATTAGTTAAATAGCATAACTCCCCCAAAATCAGTAACTTCTTCACATGAAAAACACATCATCATTGTACTGTACATGAAACATCATTTCAAAAAAGAACACTACAAATAATAGAAAAATACTAAACAAGTAAACTGCACAAATAAGACCTTATGTACAAGTAAAAACCACTAATGCCTAAATAATTTGGGACTTCATTGGAGATTCATTGAGCAAGTCCTTTTACTACGATCACTAATATTGTACACCTGTAGCTAAAGTACAGAAGACACCACAATATGAACTGGTTGGGCTTCTGTGCTTAATGTAGGCATGGTGATCTGTATTGCATTTGGCGGGTATCAGCTTGTGATCTGTGTTTGGCCTCGCTGGATGCGCCCCAATGGCAACCTATTCCCTAGATCGTGCACTACCTTTGGCCAGGGCCCTAGGGAATAGGGTTCCATTAGGGACTCCGCCTCTGTTTAAGGACACAAGTTATAATAACAAATCTCAAACGTTATCTCAAAATGTTATATTGGGTCTATTTCAAAATAAGACTTGAATGACTGTATGGTGCTAATTCTGCATTGTTTAGATAAGCAGTAGTGAGAGAAGTAAATTAAAATGTATAAGAATGATCAATATTTGTTATGTAATACTATGTAATCTATTGTTGTTTTGATATGCAGTATAGAAGAGATTCGCGTTGAATGCAAAAAGAAAAGGGAATCATGATCTTCTGTCAATTCTGCTATGTCATGATCTTCTGTCAATTCTGCTATGTCATGATCTTCTGTCAATTCTGCTATGTCATGATCTTCTGTCAATTCTGCTATGTCATGATCTTCTGTCAATTCTGCTATGTCATGATCTTCTGTCAATTTTGCTATGTCATGAGCTTCTGTCAATTCTGCTATGTCATGATCTTCTGTCAATTCTGCTATATCATGATCTTCTGTCAAATAGAAAGATACACATTCTTTACAGATTGTTTATAATAAAATATAATAAAATAAAATATATACTAAACATGACATAGGCTGGCCAGGTGAAACAAGGATTTTTAAGCATTGAGACAATTGAGAAATGGATTGTGAATGAATCAGAGGGTGAATGGGCAAGACAAAATATTTAAGTTCATTTGAACAGGGTATGGTATTAGGTGCCAGACATACTGGTTTGTGTCAAGAACTGCAACACAACATTTTTTCACACTCAACAGTTTCCTGTATGTATTAAGAATGGTCCACCACCCAAAGGACATCCAGACAATTTGACACAACTGTGGGAAGCATTGGAGTCATCATGGGCCAGCATCCATGTGGAATGCTTTCGACACCTTGTAGAGTCCCTGGCCTGATGAATTGAGGCTGTTCTGGGGGCTCATTATTAGGAAGGTGGTCCTAATGTTCTGTACACTCAGTGTATATTGTGATGTTTACAAAAATCATTTTTTTTGCAGCTTCACAACATTGAAATACCACAACAAATACAACAACTAAATATCCACAGCCTAACACAACCCAATTCAATATTAAGCACATTATACATTTGTTCATTATTTGAATGAATCCCAAACAAGAACGCTCGCATATACAAAGCAGATTTTTTATTCAAATGGTGCAACATGAAGCAATCACCACTGATGGCATTTATTCATGTAAACGTAATGCCCATTGCCTCCATATCGTCATTGTAAATGAAGTTATCATGACATAAGTGGGCATTTCAAATACATTTGTGGCCTTTACTTTCATCCTTGGAGCTAAATGTGCTAAAATACTACATTTCTCAGTACTGT
Organism: Salvelinus sp. IW2-2015; assembly: GCF_002910315.2. NCBI lineage: Eukaryota > Metazoa > Chordata > Actinopteri > Salmoniformes > Salmonidae > Salvelinus > Salvelinus sp. IW2-2015. The sequence goes on along the minus strand of NC_036869.1, from coordinate 2,646,671 downwards.
TCATTAGCTAAAGGGTATTTGCAATACAAAGCTATCATACTGTAGGTGCATTTGTGTAATCGTAGTAAATGTATGGCAGACCCCATGTAGGTGGCTGTAAAAAAGTATAACTTTCTTAGACAAAAGCATAGACAAAAGTATTCTTGTCCTGTGTTTTAGGTTTACAAATGACCAATAAACCTCTTAAATAAAAGAACACAGTGATAGTTTCAAGTGAATATAGAGTAAAATGATGATAGTCTACCCTCTGGGCAAAAACTGGCCGAATCAACATTGTTTCCACATAATTTCAACCCCAAAAATCTATGTCATGACATTGAATCAACGTGGGAAAATAATTGGATTTGCAAAAAGTAATCAATAATAGGGCATTTCGTCTTTTTTTCACCCAACGTTTAACCTAAATCCAATGACATTTTTTGTTGATTTCACACTGAATTGACAACTCAACAAAATGTCAATCAAAACTAGACGTTGAACTGATGTCTGTGCCCAGTGGGTACTTGTTAGTAGGGCAGTTGACGTAGAACTGACCGATCCCAAGAAAGCTTGACAATCCCTATTTCTAGAGAGTTGTAACATGAAGTCTGCAATGTATCCTTCAGTGACATGAACCTGACAGAACAGAGATGAGTACAAACACATCTGCTGCTACATGGAGATGAGAGCTCAGTCCAAATGGATTTCATGTGATTAAACCAAGTGTGCCCTGACACTGAAAACACGTAGGATATCAAACATATCATAGCAGACGTGCAGTTTGATTCACACAGTCATGAATTCTGTAATATGAGTATAGTATCAAAATCATGTTATAGCATTATTGTCAGCCACTGAAACAGTTGACGCAGTCTAATCATGAATGTGCAAAGTGTGTCAGAATGATTTCTGATTTGATTTCTAAAAAGATCCTGAGTGTATTTGTGTGCTAGCAGCACTAGATATACCAGAGTGAAAGTTATGGTCTAGATGTATTACTGTGCAGTAAGAAGTTTAGCAAACAAAAAAACTCTATTTACCTTGACTTGTTTTCAGCCAATCCCTCGGAAGGAGCGAGTGTGAAAGCACTCTAGCTAGTCATATTGAATCAATATGCCATTGGAGTGCTCCGCAACGTGAGCATAAGTAAGGTGAGCATCATTGTTAAAACAACCATTCTTAACACAGAACAACTGTGTGTTTCAACATAAACCACTGTATGTTTCTATGTAACCCTCTGAGACTAAGTCCAAATGAAGAAGGTACAATGTTCAACATCCTCTGAATCCGACGTATCCACCTCCCTTTTCTCAATACAAAATCTCACAACTAACAACATTTCACTGACCAACACCTATACTACTGCTACCCTGCTACACATGCCAGTGTGCTGGATATGCAAGTCACATCACTACTGCCAGGATAAGTGCAGTCTCTAGCACTAGCCTATACCAGTCCATTACCCGATCCATTCTACATGCCTCACATTGTCAAACATTTCCTCCTTTGGATTTTACCTAGTCTTATTTTTAATTTCAATCCCCACACATTATTTAAAGTCCAATAAAATTAAGACAAAATAGAAAATAAGAAATCAACTGTCAACAATGGTGCGTACATCGACCTTATTCTTATTCAACATATAGTCACTCCACTATGCTCTGTGCATCAGGTCATTTTCTGTTGGAAAGATATCAGTTCGTCTCTGTGGATGGTTTGTCCTCTGACAAATCAATTGTAAGTTTCGGCATTCCTCAAGGTTCTGTTTTAGGACCACTATTGTTTTCACTATATATTCTACCTCTTGGTGCTATGCGGACGACACACAGCTGTACATTTCGATGAAACATGGTGAAGCCCCAAAATTGCCTACTCTGGAAGCCTGTGTTTCAGACATAAGGAAGTGTATGGCGACAGAGATGCTAGTTCTAGGTCCTAAGAAACAAAGAGATCTGCTGTTGGATCTGACAAATAAGCTTGATAGTTGTACAGTCGTCTCAAATAAAACTGTGAAGGACCTCGGCATTACTCTGGACCCGGATCTCTCTTTTGAAGAACATATCAAGAATATTTCAAGGACAGCTTTTTTCCATCTTCGTAACATTACAGAAATCAGAAACTTTTTGTCCAAAAATTATTTTAGATTAGACTTTTAGATTTTAGATTACTGCAAGGCTCTACTCTCCGGCTACCTGGATAAAGCACTAAATAAACTTCAGTTAGTGCTAAACATGGCTGCTAGAATCCTGACTAGAATCAAAACATTTGATCATATTACTCCAGTGCTAGCCTCTCTAATCTGGCTTCCTGAGAAGGGTAGGGCTGATTTCAAGGTTTTACTGCTAACCTACAAAGCATTACATGGGCTTGCTCCTACCTATCTCTCCGATTTGATCCTGCCGTACATACCTACACGTACGCTACGGTCACAAGACACAGGCCTCCTTATTGTCCGTAGAATTTCTAAGAAAATAGCTGGAGGCAGGGCTTTCTCCTACAGAGCTCATTTTTTGGGGAATAGTCTGCCTATCCATGTGAGAGAAGCAGACTCGGTATCAACCTTTGTCTTTACTGAAGACTCATCTATCTCTTCAGTAGGTACTATGATTGAGTGTAGTCTGACCCAGGGGTGAGAAGGTGAACGGCAAGGCACTGGAGCGACGAACCGCCCTTGCTGTCTCTGCCTGGCTGGCTCCCCTCTCTCCACTGGGATTCTCTGCCTCTGACCCTATTACAGGGGCTGAGTCACTGGCTTACTAGTGCTCCTACATGCGGTCCCTAGGAGGGATGCGTCATTTGAGTGGGTTGAGTCACTGACGTGATCTTCCTGTCCGGTTTTGCTCCCCATCAGGCTCGTGAAGTGGAGGAGATCTTCGTGGGCTATACTCAGCCTTGTCTCAGGGTAGTAAATTGGTGGTCTGTTGATATCGCTCTAGTGGTTTGGGGGCTGTGCTTTGGCAAAATGGGTGGGGTTATATCCTGCCTGGTTGGCCCTGTCCGGGGGTATCGTCGGACGGGCCACAGTGTCCCCCGACCCCCCCCCCCCCCTTCAGCCTCCGTTATTTATGCTGCAATAGTCTATGTGCCGGGGGCTAGGGTCAGTCTGTCCTATTTTGTGTAATTATCCTGTCTTATTTGGTGTCCTGTGTGAATTTAAGTATGCTCCCTCTAATTCTCTCTCTCTCCCTCCCCTCCTGGAGGACCTGAACCCTAGGATCATGCCTCAGGACAACCTGGCCTGATGACTCCTTGGTGTCCCCAGTCCACCTGGTCGTGCTGCTGCTCCAGTTTCAACTCTTCTGCCTGAGACTAGGGAACCCTGACCTGTTCACCGGACGTGCTACCTTGTCCCGGACCTGCTGTTTTTGACTCTCTCTCTCTACCGCACCTGCTGTCATGACCTCTGAATGCTCGGCTATGAAAAGCCAACTGACATTTATTCCTGAGGTGCTGACCTGTTGCACCCTCTACAACCAGTGATTATTATTTGACCCTGCTGGTCATCTATGAACGTTTGAACATCTTGAAGAATAATCTGGCCTTAAATGGCCATGTACTCTTATAACCTCCACCCAGCACAGCCAGAAGAGGACTGGCCACCCCTCAGTTCCTCTCTAGGTTTCTTCCTAGGTTCCTGCCTTTCTAGGGAGTTTTTCCTAGACACCGTGCTTCTACATCTGCATTGCTTGCTGTTTGGGGTTTTAGGCTGGGTTTCTGTATAGCACTTTGTGACATCGGCTGATGTAAAAAGGGCTTTAGAAATACATTTGATTGATTGATCAGGTCATCAGAAAGAGTAACACATAGGCTCTTGAATGGTGTCCATCAGATTTCATCTCACTTTATGACACTGAAGTACGGATGCCATAAGAAGAACTCAAAGTGATCCATTTTCAGTTGTTCTGTGGAGTGCTTCGTTCGCACCAGTCGAAGTCTTTTAAGCTGAAGCCCATCAGAATCCTGTTCCAGCCTGCAGTAACACAGGACTACCTGTAGATGGCAGTGATATAAAAACACAAATGTATGTTTGGACCATAAGCAGCGCTAGGCAGTGTGAGGTCCTCCTGCATGGGATAAACATATGTGTGTGTATCCTCTCTCTCAGTTCAGTCGTGGAAATGAGCTCCAGGTGAGATCCATGCCGACCTACACTTGGTGCTTGGTGTTCCCTCACCGAGGAGCCTCTTCTCAGGCTAAGGCAGAAGAGACAAGAGGCAGCAGCTCCTGGACATCCAGAGGTTATCCCCTGGTGGCAGTACATCTCAGCTTTAAGGGTCCTTGCATTGTTGAAATTTTTTAATAAAAAAAAAATTATCCTAAAAAGCAGCATTCAAATCAGTACATTGTGGAAGACAGCACTGTTGCATTTTAGAATCAAATGTCTGTCTGTTGCTCTCTTTCTCTGTCTTTGTGTCCATCTCTCTCGCGCTCTCTCTCTTGTCCTGGGCCGGGGGGCTGTCAGGCAGCGCTCTCCTCCATGGTGGGCTTGTTGCTGGCAATGGGCTGAGCGTACACACTCTTACTGTCACTATCTACACTCTGGAAGTAGGGGTGGGTCAGAGCAGCAAACGCTGATATCCTTTTGGCGGGATTGAATGCCAGGAATTGCTGTACAGAGAAAGAAAAGAGAGACAAATATTATAATGATAACATTTTCCTCAACAAAAAGAAAAGTGTGAGTTTCATTCCTATTGGACAAATCAATTTGAAACAGTACGTATTGTATTTAGAGTGCGGTGTGTGTGTGTGTGTCTAATACTCACCAGTATAAGGGACTTCCCCAGCTCGTCCATGTCAGGGATGAGGTTTCCAATTGGCTGAGGGGGTCGTGGAGAGAAGGCACTCTGTGGTAGGGCAACTTCCTGGGGCCAGTCCTCCACCGAGGGAACCCCGACCACACTGAGGGATCATCATCATCATCATCTTCACCACTATCGTCATCATTATCATTATTATGATTATCAGAATCACAAGCCTTATTATTTGCCAATTGATTGTTAAAACTGTAAATATGATTTAGAGCATGATGTACAACATGGTACTTACTCAAAAATCTTGCCCAGCTGATCAACATCTGAGCTTCCTCTAAACAAAGGTCTGGGGAGAGGAAGAGCACATGTCAATATAACTGAAGCTGATTGGTGTAGAGTTGCACTATCAAACTGTGTTATACACCTTCAATGAATCAGATAAATTAGTTTTCATTTGTCCTTCATAAATCAATGGGATCTGTGGCGGTGAAGCAAGTAGCCTTAATGCTGACTCTTCATCTTCTCAACACAAAATTACATCTCAAACATTCCTACTGAGTCGGCCAGGCAAACGCAGGCCAGCATCATCCTTAACTGGCATAACCAGTCCAACCCCCACTCTGTTCTACTGTAAAGAGGTGGCTTTCCTGGTTCTGGTCAGACCAGATAGTACTGAGGACTGTTTCAGCAGCACATGGGAGAAAGGCACACTCATGGGAGGGCGAGAGGGAGGAGGTGGAGAGAGGCTAGGGATGGAGTGAAGGAGCAGGCCTGCTGGTGGTTTCTGTGGCTTTGGGTATGCTTCCCCCGGCACCCACAGAAATTCCAGCAGTCATCATCAGTTCATTCATGTCTCAACTCAAACCCCAGCCAACCACTGCTCCCAACCAACCAACCAGCCAGCGGGTAGAAAAACATAGATTTAACCCTCATGTGTGTCTGCCTTAGCTCTCTGTGGGCCTGTGTGGTGTGTGTGTGTGTGTGGTGTGTGTGTAGCATTGGGAGTGGATGAGCAGTGCAAATCCTGTGTGAAAGACCTATTGGATTATTCTAACAGAGACTAGCTGGGAGATATATAAAGTAACAGTCACCACCAGATGTCAATGCATCTAACATCTGCCGTAATCTTTCCCTACATAACTGTAGGAACCCCCACACTTTCCCTACATAGCTGAACCCCCACACTTTCCCTACATAGCTGAACCCCCACACTTTCCCTACMTAGCTGAACCCCCACACTTTCCCTACATAGCTGAACCCCCACACTTTCCCTACATGCTAAGACTTTGAAGATTAGACACAGGTAGTTTGATGGTAGTTTGCACATTTGACAGTGACAGCAATTATGTCACATACTTTGACGGGTTAAGGGTGCTCCATAGCACGCTATACAAACCTAGCAGCATCAGTGGTGGAACTGATCTATGCCCTTTTTCACCGAGTAGATGTCATCCTAACCAATACACCCCCTCTAACCACATTTCTATCAATGGCTCACTACACTGGCATCCCTTTATACTGGTTGCTGTAAGGGCATGTTGAAAGTCTGAGGGTTGAACCATAGAGATCAGACCAAACCAGTTCTCTGCCTTTAGATGGAAAACATCACCTAAAACAATGTCATCATGCCAAAACAAGTATGACAGATATTTCCAAGAGGTCCATTTTTAAACCAGGAGTGGTTTGAATGGATGACTGGCTTCACACAGGGTTGACACTGACACACACACACACACACACACACACACACACACACACACACACACACACA